>NW_018164884.1:338746-342145 GCF_001263595.1 Phalaenopsis equestris
CCCGCCACTTCTCCCTTTCTCTCTCCACTCTTCGCAGCCTCATCCTCACCCACCCGACATCCGACCCCTTCTCCTCTCTCCTATCCTCCGCCTCGTCCGGCCGATGCAACTTCCACTCCGCCGTGTTCTCCCTCCTCGTCACGACGTACCTCCATCTTGGCTTCCTCCGCCAAGCTCTCGATGCCTTCTACCGCTCCGTCAATGCTGGGTTCCCTCCCGATGCGGTCACCTCCAATTCCCTTATAAATTCTCTTGCAAAAGCTGGCGAATTTGATGGCTGCTGGGAGGTTTACACGGCAATGAGGAACGCTGGAGTTGTGCCTAATCTCTACACTTTTAACATAATGATTAACGCGCTGTGCAGAGCTGATGATGCCGTGAGGGCGAGGGAGTTCTTGGAGGAGATGGGAATGAATGGCTTCGATCCTGATGTCGTCACTTATAACACGCTGATTAATGGGTATTGCAGGAAAGGGAGATTAGAAGAAGCGCTGGGATTATATAAACTGATGTATCGAAGAGGAATCGAGCCGGATTTGGTGACTTACACTGTTCTGATGAAGTCGCTCTGCAAGGAGAGGAGAGTTCCCGAAGCACACCAGCTGTTCGACAGAATGCGTCATACAGGTCTGAGCCCGGATGAGATGTGCTTTGGAGTTATGGTTTTTGGTTACTCCAGAGAAGGAAAGATGCGGGAAGCGTGGATATTGGTTCAGGCCATGATTAGTTGCGGCTACCTTCCAAATAATTTTCTCTGCACGGAGGTGGTGAAAGGTTATGTAAATGTTGGAAAGCTGCTTCCTTGTTTGAACATTCTCGCTCAATTTCGAAAGATTGGAGCCGCAGTTTCGTTTGATGCCTATAAGCATCTTGTTGCTGCTCTGTGCCATGAAAGGAGGCCAAATGCTGCAAGGAATCTTTTGAAATGGATGGTTGAAGATGGGTTCAAACCCAATGTAGACATATATAATCTGATCATTCAGTCCTTTTGTGATTTAGGGTCTAGGGCGGATGCCTTTAGCCTCAAGGACGAGATGGTTGAGATAGATATTGAATCTAATCAGTATACATACACCATACTCATTAGTTTTCTTTGCAAAATAGGCGAGCTAGCGGTGGCTGAATGTTTGATTGAAGAAATGGCAGGTTGTGGACATGTTCTAGATTCTGTAACTTGTGCCGCTTTGGTTAGTGGATACTGCAGCAGAGGAGAGGTGAGCAAGGCTGAAGACCTTGTAAAGTACTATGTGTTGGAGTTTGGGCTCCATGAAAACGCCGTCTTTAATGATCTAATCAAAGTTTATGCTGACGAAGGGGATATGGAGAAGGCATTTGAGTTGAAGAATAGGATGATGAAACTGGGTTTTGTTCCAAATCCCGAAACGTGCAAGTTATTGGTTAATGGACTGTTGAGAAATGTATCTAGTTTAGATGTGTAGCAGTCAGGACTCTTAGCGGAAATCTCATACATTGGGGTAGAGAAGATAATGGGTGGGAAGACTTCTTAGTTGATCAACCTCGGGATGTTTATATTGAAAGGGAGAGGCTCAACAGAGAAAGATTCAGGGAGGGAAGAAAAGAAGCAGGAGAAACAGGAAATTTATGGTGTAGAGATCTGTATTCAGAGGAAAGGAAGCACCAGCTGTGGAAATAATGGGGCTGACAGTCCATATTTCTATGAAATGAGAAAATAGAAGAAACAACTATCCATCTTCCCTAAAGTAATACTTTCTATATTTATACTGAGGTCACAGCCTCGGCACTATTATTCTTTGCATAAAAAAAATAGTAGCAGGGATAGTCAGAAATGATAACAGGTGGCAACAGTTTTTAGTGTTTGAGTTGGTATCTGGTGGATGATAAGTGTTGGGAAAGATGTGGAAACTGATTCGAGCAATCTGAAGTAAAATTTTGATGAGAATCAAACAAAATAAGAGAACCACAGAAAAAAATAAAGTACACAAGATTTAATGTGAAAAAGCCAAGAAATCCAAGAACGGTAAATAACTACTTAGCCACACCACGCCAAGAAATTTATTATGAAGAAAATTAGAAGAATTGTACAAATTACACCAAACTCATGTCTCTCAATACTTTGAAACACTTCAGGACACTCCTCTCCCTTGCACAAGAGAAAATTTGAAATCCAACTCTTCAGCGAGCACCATTCTCATAGGGAAGCTGAGATTTTAAGTAAAAACTTCTTGCATTCTGTTACTAGCATAGGGGCGCCGTGATAGTGGTGTTGTGGTGCTCCCCTTCAGACGCTGCATTGTCATGCTGTTGAGTTCTGAGTCTGGACTGGGCGCTGTGGTGCTGCTTGTCTCTGAGCAGGGGCTTTGCATATAGGCGTTATGGTGCTTCCCTCCAGGAGCTGGAGTGTCTTGCATAAAGAAACTCATTGTGAAGCATGGCAAGCAAAAATTGAGGGCTCTAAGTGAATAATTGATTGATACAATCAGGCTCCATATAATAACTATAAGTGCATAGATAAGAATGTTGGGGAAATATGGAGATTGAGTGGAAGTGAAAGTATATAAGAGTAATCATTTATTTTCTAATTATTTGGGAAGGGTTCTAATTTTTGTTGTTGTAATTTAGATGACGTGCCCAAACGTGAGCTTACAAGAGCCATAATGAGTTCCCGTACTTTAAGAACTTCTAAATGATGATACTTTTTGTTTGTGTTGTTGTTTAATTGATGTAACATCAAATTTGGGAAGGGTTCTAATTTTTGTTGTTGTAATTTAAATGATGTGCCCAAACGTGAGCGTACAAGAGCCATAATGAGTTCCCGTACTTTGAGAACTTCTAAATGACGATGCTTTTGTTTGTGTTGTTGTTTGATTGATGTAACCTCAACTTGACTAAATTTAGCATACTGTCAAAATTAGTTGCCATTGTGGAAGTTTTTTTCGCTGTTGCATTTTGGTAAAACAGGTAGATCGACCACGTGGTTTGGCTTTTTTAGTGCATACAATGCTGAATGGACTAACACACTTGAGCGATTGATAATGGCATTACAAGCTTGACTGAGGATTTTGTTCCAATGTGTCGAATGGTCTCCTATCAGACTTATTAACATATTAGCAGTACGATTGACCACTTCAATTTGTCCGTCTATCTTCGAATGATATACATAGCTGTGATGGAGATTTATATATGATCTTTTCCATACTTCTCTCTAAAAGAAACTAATGAATTTAATGGAGGATGCCATGTAAGCATACTATTTCACAGAAAAATGGCGTGGAATATTGACAGCATGGAAATATTTCTATCTTGAAAAAATGGCAAACTACTACCATGATACAATAAACATCTCATTTGGTCCTTGAGAGGTTTGGAATGAAGGCCAAACTGATGTACTCCCAAATTGAATTGGGCACTGGAAGTAAA
>NW_018164884.1:342245-348598 GCF_001263595.1 Phalaenopsis equestris
ATAAGCGAATCTCACTTCTCATCAAGCGGGGTTACAAAAATTGAAATCACTTTAATCTATTTTTATAAATTTATATATTTTGGAATTCATTTCAGTTCCAGTTACTGCAAAACGCTGGCTTTAGCCATCTAAATTGTTGCTTTCTAGTGGGGGTAGTTCGTTAAGCCTGCTTAAAATATATATGAAATGGAGGAGGAACTACTTTATATCCCTCCCTCCATGTTTTTTAGCTTCTCGAGTGCTTCATTTTGCTCTGTTTAGCAAGGGTTCAGTTGAGTTTGCTAAAAAGTAAATGACTCAGTGACTTACGAGCTAAGCCTAATAAGACAAACAATAAAAGTTGAGACTTGTCTTACAAACTGTTTGGGACAGTTGTAGTTTATTGAATAAGTGGATGATCAGTTACTTTTAGAATAAGCAGTTGATCCGTTGCTGTTAGAAAACTATTGATGGTTAATTTCAAGAATAATTCAAATAGAACAATAAAAATAAATATCAGTTGTTAAAAAAAAGCCGAAAGTCCATTATTTAACGCATCATAGCACGACAGTAAAAATAGAAATAAAAATATGTGATGTTAGAATAAAATTTAACTTTCGTTCTCATGTGTGAATTCATTAAAAAATTTAACTTTCATTCCCATTCGAACTCTCATTATTTTTATGATGTTATTTACAAGTTTGTCTTATTTACACTCATATTTTCAGGGGAAGAAAAATTGTCACTCATTTGATTATGCTTAAGTTCAAAGATTATTTTTTTTAATTAATCCAATTTATGTTCAAATACAAATTGAGCTGTGATGCAGTAGTTAGAGGTGTTTCCTTCACCTTATAGACCCACATTCAAGTTCGTGCACCAATCACAAAAAAAATTATGATCTGATGTAGAGCAACTCGAGCTTAACTTGCATTGTATGAACCCTACATTTACCTTTCTCAAATTTTCATTTCGATTCGCTCTATTTAGTTTTGTAAAATCTATTTAGATTTTTTTTTTCAAATTTTCTTTATTGATGGTTTATTTGGCCTTTTATTTTAGGGTTTGTTGATTGAGGGGACTTTCAATATTTAATGTGACTGTTATCAACCCTTACTTTTTAATCACAAATTTTCACCCACTTGATGGTGAGGTCCCTTTAAGATTTTGGAAAGTTTGAAGAAATATGCCTTTTGGAATTGTTTTAATGATACCGAAGTTAACTCAAATCACAATAGAATAAATAAATATTATTAGTCAAACTCAAATGTGAACTTACATACAACCAAGTGGAATAGAAAATAACCATAACAACTAAAAATGGAAAGCAACAACTAACACAACACAAACACTAAATAAGGCTGGATGCTTGATCGGTGAGGGTTTAAAAGATGACGTGTGGTTGGAAAAGACATTTGATATATGTAAACAATAGGGTAGTGGTTTTCTCGAGGTTTCACAACAAGTAGACAACTGGGGGACGATGCGTGAGGGTTGGTCGGGTTGAGGGTAGCAAGGGGGAAGGGTAGAAATGGCGACTGTGGAAACGGGGACATGATTGGAAGCTCGTTGACAGCTGGATAGTCGGTGGGGGAGGTTGTGAGGAAGGCAGGGAAGGGAAGATGGTCAATTGGGAGGGTTGAGTAGGCCGTTGGAGAGGAGGACAACCAGTTTGGTGGTTGGTAGGAGGTGAAAGAAGCAGATTGGCAGCTGGAGGGAGGAACTGAGGAGCAGTTTGGAGAAGAATAGTCATTACCTCGGGACGAGTTACAACTGAAACATCTTCTAACCTTCGGACACAATCTCGAAGAGGAAAACTAGATGCCACATATATGACTACCTGAACACACAACAAACAACATATATATAAGCTTAGGGTAAAGATGAGTGGGCCCCACTCTCAATAGAAGGGAACCCAAGCTTGGAATAATCAATTGATCTCTCCTGTACCTGGACCAAACCGGTCTAGTTTTTTCCATTGTAATTTTTTGTCGAGCTTGGCAAAATGCCCCACGTCAATCTCTTAGGATTATGGGAGCTTCGACATCATCTGTAAAAGCAGGTATTTCCTCATAGTACGAAGTCAAATCTGCCGCATTTAAGTTAGTAAAGTTATTCTAATCTCTCAGAATTGAGGGGTCTTCGATTGTGGTCCGAGGAGCAGCTGGATCCTATTGGGGATTACACTGTCCTCAAAAGCACTTGAGGAGTTTTTTCCACTTAAAAAAAAAACATTCATTTTAGTCCAACCATCTGGGGGTACAGTGTTGAGTTGAATAGGAATTCCAGGCATAGTGCATTCTATCGAATTCTCCAAAAGTAGCCCCAAGTTGGTTCAACACGATCTAAGGTGATGATAATTTGAATCTGACTGAATGGTGGCGGACAAGGTGGTAAGCTGGCGAACATAATGTTTTGAAACTCTCTATGCACTAGTTGTCCTATCTACAACCGGCTCTTCTCTTTCGCGGTCCTCTATCATCACTAGCACTAATCCTTTCGATGCTTCTCTGTTGGCACTGACACTTATAGTCTTATACTCTTCAAAAGGTGGAAGGACCATGCACTTGCCTTTTTTGATGAATGAGTAGATGTTCATGTAACCATCATGTTAAGTCTCATAATCATATTGCCACAATTTTCTTAATAAATGACGGTGGACATCCATGGGCACCACATCACACTAAACATGATTTTGTAGTTGTCTCTCAATCAATATTCCAAGAGACACCTCTTGTCAATGTCGATCATGTTCTCCCTTTTCTACCATGTCAGGTAATATGGTTAGGGATGTCTCTAAGTCGTGATGTTCAATTTGTCCATCATAGTGTTAAAATCACATTCTTGTTGCTAACTTCATCGATGATGATGATGCTGCATATATTTCCTTTTATGATGCAATGAGTGCAGTACATATTCTTAAAAAACCATTGTTGCTCCCTCAACACCTCTATCTGAAGGACTAGTCAAACCACAATCATCTCTCCCTCATATGTTGGAAGTTTCTACTCATCACCCTTTTCTTTAGTTTCTTCCTCATCGCCAGCTTCCTTGATCGCCCCCTATTCTTTGTATGACACAACTTGGCTTGTCAAGAAAATCAGAAGTAATGTGTCCAAAACCATGACATCTTAAACATTTTCTAGCTGAGAAGTTTCTCTTCATTTAGAGTGGCTCTTTTCTATTCCTGACAAGTCTAGTCCACTCCCTAAGGCATGCTCCTCCTGATGTCTCCCACTATGGGTGATTGTTTCACTAGTAGTGGTTGTCTACTCTGATTTTGTTGTCTGTCCACTTTTAGTGCTAAGGTTTGCATGTTTCTCAATGTTCAATAGGATTGTGGTTGGAATATATTACTGATGGTGGTTTTCAAGCCTCCCAAATACCTAGCTATGGCGTTATCTTCTTGCTCCTTCAGCTCATACTTCAAGTTAAGTTGCAATAGTCTGTCGTGTACTCTTCTACTAATGGCTCTATCTATTGCATGTAGTAGAGCTTCAACAATATATCATGGTGGTAGTGTAGAGGTAGGTACTGTCGCTACTCCACCTTTTTCATTTTCTCCCAAGAAATGATTCTATCTCATCCTCTCTGTTTCTCCATCTTCGGGTTCTCCCACCACAAAGAACATTTTCTTCAGCTTGATGGCAGTGTTCTTCACTTTTCTGTCATCGGGCATCTCCTTGTATTCAAAAATTGGCTCGACAATCTGCATGCACTTGAAGAAATTGTCTGGATCCATTCTCCCCTCAAAGTCTAGTAGATCCACCTTCATCCTCAGATCTTTGTATCCTCCAATAGGTAGTTTATCTCTATATCTTCCAAAAAGCATCTCATCTATGCACCTTCCAAAATACACCACATCTTTGTATTGTCCAACATGCATCTCCTCTATCATCCTCCTCTGATATTGAATCCTAAATCATTCTGGTTGATCCTCCTATCCATTGAAGTCACCCTACAAAAGAGATTCATATGTTCTCCTTGCTCTCCTGCACGGATTTTACTATTACGGTCGACAGTGATCCTGCCCTAGGTTCTATCCTCAATGACATCGAGCCAATGTAGAACTTGACTGAGTAATCGTTGTATGTCGTCCATGATAGATTTTTTATCAGATTCTGATAATTGCATTAGTGATGGTGTGGTTAGGGTTTGGGGTGTGGCTAGGTGGAAGGAGATGTGTAGGACGTGAAAGAAAAATTTTGAGCGAAGATATGAGGGGATGCTAGAAACCTTAAGATGGTATTAGGGTTAGGCTAGATCTAATATGAAATGATATCATAATTAACCCAAATCATAATAGAAAAAAAAATATATTAATGAAGCTCAAACATGAATTTATTAACAACCAACTGGAATGTGAAATAACAAAAACACGATGCCAGAAATCCAAAGTAGCAACATACACGACACAAACACTCGACAAAAAGTGGATCCCAAGGTGATGATGGTGGTCGGTGAGGGTTTGAAAGGTGTCACGAGGGTGGAAATGATAGTTGGTAAGCATAAACAATGAGGCGGTAGTTTTCCCGGAGCCATATAACAAGTAGGAAACCATGGGACGATGCATGAGGGTTGACCGGGTTGAGACCGGCAAGGGGAATGACAAAAATTGTGGCAATATCAATGGGGACATTGTCGGATGCTCGCCTAAGGCTAGACAACTGGTGGGGGAGGCTACGAGGAAAGTAGGGAATGGGCGATAATCAATTGGGAGGGTTGTGTGGACAACTATGGAGTATATAAAAAAGGTTGGCAGCTAACTGCATATGATAACAATAGGTTGGTGGCTGTAGGGAGTAACCGAGGAGCAGCTTGGGGATGATTAGACATCACTTGGAATGAGTCACAATCGAATCACATTCTAGTTTTTTGATACAACCCTCAAAGAGGAATATCAGAATCTGATGAGACAAAAATTTGAACAAAGAGCTGCTCTATCACACAATAAACAACACATATATATAGTTAGGGTAAATAGGAGACTCAAGTTAAAGAGAAATAGGCCCCACTCTCATTACGATTCAATGCGTGCGGTGTCAAATCGAGGTTGTGAGCTGGATTTAGTAATGACCCAAAACAATTTGAATTGAACCAAACCAAAATATTAAATGAGCCACAAAATTAATGAACCCAACCTGCCATCAACTCGTTATTCTGAAACCGACCTGTATAACACATTTAACATAATATATATCACATATTCATGCTAAACTCGGGTTAGCGAGCTAAACCTGGATTCAACTCCAAAGATTAAACGGTTTAAAATTCCTAACCCGAAGCCGACCTAAATATTATTTGGCTCAACCCGAACTTGAATTTATCGAGTCGGGCTTCGGTCGAGTTGGCATATTGACTCATTGTTGACAGAGCTCGTGTGTGTCAGCTAGATTAAGGGTTTTGCTAAAAAAAAAAAAAGAAGGGTTTTTACATACATAACACTTGAAACATTGTTATTTACATATTTCACACTCCAAAGTTTAATATTACAGTACCTAAACTTTAGTTAACAGCTTCCGTCTATCCGGATTGTCTGATGGCTTCAGGTGGCTTTAGGGGCGTTGAGGCGGATTGGCAACATTGCTGATTTCTTGATTTCCCCACAGGTCGTCGCCATGTTGGATTCAAAGTTTGCGGATTACCAGATGGCTTCAGGGACAATGAGGCAGACGACGACGTTGACCATGAGAATGGAGAGCATTTTGGAGATCTAACACTACAAGACAGGTTAATGGAGCGGTCATCACTCAACGTAACCATATTTGTAGTTCCCACATTTAAAAGCTTGAATGGGACTCACCGACGATGAGATACTTCACAATTGCAACATTCCACACAATCTACCTCGAATCAAAAGAAGCCACCAAAAGCTTAAATCAAGATAACCAGATCTGACCCGACTGGAGACCGGATCAATCCTTTAGCGTTGGATCGGCGGTTGGGATCGGATGGTTACTCCCCTTTGGCCGCCAAATCTCCCGCAACTTTTCTTCGTGAATCATATGAATCGCGCCGGTAAACTCCTCCGAAACACACCCGCCGGAGTTCCACCACCTTCGCTCCCCTCTCTTCTCCCTCCGTCGCATAACCCTTCCATCATTGCCGTCAACCTGATCTCTTCCCGCCTCCACCTCGTTTCATCTCCTTCCTCTATCCCCTCCCTCATTCCTCCCCATCTCCTCCCCTTCCTCGGCCCTTCCGAACTCTCCTCCATCCTCCTTCGCTCCCAATCCCTCCCCCTTCCATCCCTCCACCTCCTCTCCTTCTTCCAGTCCCGTCACCTCCTCACTCCTTCCCCTCATCACTTCGCCCTCCTCGCCCACTCCCTCACCTTCTCCCGCCACTTCTCCCTTTCTCTCTCCACTCTTCGC
>NW_018164884.1:348698-352500 GCF_001263595.1 Phalaenopsis equestris
TGTACTCCCAAATTGAATTGGGCACTGGAAGTAAAATTTACACCAACATTTCGAGTAGTGCCTTTGCTAACCTGACAAATTGGAAAACATACTACAAATTGAACAACATCCTTTTTAAGCTTCTACCAAGTACAAAAGAAGATTGCAGCTGAGCTAAGGTTTTGTCACTGCAAGAATGTGCAACAATCTATCCAAATGCAATTTTTTGATTAGGGATGCTAAACTTTTCAATGAAGTAACTCAACTAGCCTGTTGTCTTGGGAGAATTCAACGTCAATTTCGGTAGTGGAGGTATTCGTTTCAACCAAAAATAGTTTATCAAATCGTGTAATAACAAGGACAGGGCCTGAGGTCAATGTTGTTGTTATTTAGTCCATATAAAGTTTGTAAGTTTTAGGCAATTGGTTATTGGTGCAATCAAAATACTAAACCTTGAAATTAATCTCTAGCAAAATTTTGTGTGCCCAAACTCAATAGTTGGCACTTTCTGTTGATCAAGATGGATGCTTGTTGAGCTAATGATAGCGAATTCACATTTATAAATGTTGAGGTAAAGTTTGAGCCCCCGTATAGTCGAAAAAAATTGCTCAAAATGTTGCAAATGAGTAGATGATGGGGCACTAAAAATACATTTCTGTTGAAGAAAATGACAAAGTGTTGAGAAATTAGGGCGAAGAAAAACAGAAATTGACACAAATCCAGAAGAACACAAAGATTTAACGAGGTTCGGCAAAGATGTCTACGTTCTCGGGAGCAGAGTGGTGAATTCCTTTCAATATTCAGAAAAAAGATTACAGAAGTCAGGGATACCTCATGTGGTTACTAACAGACCTATTTATAACCATAGGAGTAAACCCTAAGTACAATATGTAATTACAACATTACCCCTGTATCGTACCGCGGGGCTTTGCCCTCGCACCCCCAACCCACATAACATAACTTCCTTATTTGGACAGATTCTTCTGCTCCGCTTCGATCCGCTTCGACTCCGCTTCGATCCAGCGTCTGTCCCTATATGGTATATAAGTCATACTATAACAAATCTCCACCTTGGCGAATATCCAGCCCCTTAGGAGAAAAGATATCTGGAAGTTATACCTGCACCAATGTGGGTGGGGCCACCATGCTTCTCTAGCAACTACAAACATTCAGCATGTCCAAGCAATGTAAGAACTTGTTGATAATAACTGGCTTGGTTAACATATCAACTGCGTTTTCATCAATATGAACCTTCTGCAACAGTATCTCACCAGAAGGAATCAATTTTCTGATCTTGTGATACCTGACATCAATGTGCTTGGTTCTCGCATGGTGCACCTGGTTCTTAGCCAGATAAATAACAATTTGACTGCCACAATGCAACTGAACTTCACCTTGATCAACGCCCAGTTCTTTTACTAGCCCAGCAAGCCATAAGGCTTCTTTTGCAGCTTTTGTTACTACCATGTACTCAGCTTCAGTTGTAGATAATGTCACAATAGACTCAATTGTTGATTTCCAACATATAGGCCCTCTACCAAGAGTAAAAATGTACCTAGTTGTAGACCTTCTGCCATCCAAATCACCAGCATAGTCAGAATCAACGTACCCCACAATTCAAATCACCAGCATAGTCAGAATCAACGTACCCCACAATTCAAATCACCAGCATAGTCAGAATCAACATACCATACACAAAGATTTTAGAATTGGTTTCAATACCTTCGTGATTAGTCGCATGAAGTGCTTGGAGCATTACAAAGGCCGAACAACGTCACTTTCCAATCACAAACCTTTTTGTGTCTTAAATTCATGTTATTCCTTGCCTAAATCCCCATAATTTGTTTTCCAGGTCTTTGATATGAGTTATTAGAAATCATTACTTAGTTTTAATTTTGTTAATTGCATGATTGCTTACACACATATGCCATTTGTCGTCCTTTCTATAAACGAGAAAAGCTTTAATGTCACGAGGGCAGAGACTAGGTTGAATCAATTGCTTAGCAAGCGGCTCCTCAGCTATTTATTGTAGAATATGATGCTCTGTGAGGCTTAGCGATGTATGTTTGGTAAAGAAGCACTAATGGTGAAGCACTCCTGTTCGGAGTGTTTTCAGTTGTAAATCTCTAACTATAGTGGTAGAAATAACATTTTCAGTGCATTCACTATCAATGAACAATCTACATGTTTTCATTAATCATGCAATGATTGTGAAAATTTGCATGGATTTGGGTGTCCTTCGGTTGTCTTGAGTCTATTAGTATTTTTCTAGGATTCAGAATAGAATTTCAGCTTCATTTGCTTGGAGTTCTACTTCGCTTGCAGCTGTTGACTATTCTTCTGCTGCCGAGTCATCCTGCTGATTCTCTACATATTTAATTCGTTGACAGTTATTACTATAGTTGACAGCTTAACATATTGTTTTTTGTGACTTTGATCAACTTGAGCAGGTGGGCTTAACCTGGGTCTATTGGGAGTTGGTTTGGAATATGTGAGTTACCCTTTCTTTCCCAATTCTGCTCAGGTACATTGTGCAGGAATGACCCCCTTAGTTGTTCCCTATGGTTGTGATTTTGGTTTGCAAGCTAAATTCACAGCTTGCCATAACAATCATTCGAAACTCATCTTCAACTTATTATAAACTAAATCACAAAGACTTTCCCCTAAGCAAGTCACTAAGGGTTTGTTTGGGGGCAACTGCAATTATTTGAAGAAACGATTGTGAAGCTGTTGTAGAAGAAACTATTGTTCAAAAAGTTATGGTGGATATTACGAATTGATTTTATTTTCAAAAAATTAAATCACCGCTTTTTGATAGTCAGCGTACTTAACCATGTCAGATTGCAAAATGCAAGTTTTGTCAATCAGAAAGAACAGAAATTAGACAGCTAAATTAGGAGTTTTCTATAATTAGGAGCCTATTTAGGATTTAGCCTATTCACGCAAAACATTAACATGGTATCAGAGCTAAAATTTTGCCCTAATCACCAGTAGTCATTGGAGGATCGTCAAGGCTCCCTTCCCGCTAGCCTTCTTGCGAGAAAGAATGAATTATTTCTTTGTCTTGATTCGCCCATCTGACAAAGCCCCTCACAACGGAAGCAGACACGACTCCGCACACTTCTCATAGGAATCATTTTGAGGGATCTTCGTCCACTGTGACTGCTTCGTCTGTCTGCTCATCTGACGAACCCAACGTGAATCACTTGTCTGCTAGTCTGGAATCTCTCGTCGAATGCTCGACGTCTGATTTTTTTCTTCACCTACATCGTCGTTCTACTTCGACTTCCTCTTCGACTCGGCTGGTCTCGAAAGAGCCTCCATTCGTTCAAACTCCACCCTCAACAGCTCCGACTTCTTCATCACCTTCATCTGCACACTAACGAGACATTCCCTTTTATCATCTGCATGCCTGATCTAGGCTTCAACACTTTTGGCGTGAATATTAGGGAACAAATCGTCCTCGTCTTCGCCGGAAGAATCGATAGCATTTGGATCGTATAACAGGACGTGGATCTTACTTGCTGGCTATAATCAGTAGCATTTGGATCTTGTAACTAGATTCTATTTGTGGACTATGATCGGTAGCATTTGGATCGTGTAATTGGATCCTTCTTGTGGGTTATAATCAGTAGCATTTGGATTGTGTAATTGGACATGAATTTTTCTTGTGGCTATGATTCAAATTTCTGGACAGCAACGATAAAGGATTTCTTGCTTTTCTTTGCTCAAATCATATTATGGTTCAGGAGTTGTCTCTGAGGCTTCGACATTCTCGACTTCGGCATCTTCGGCTTTAGCACTCACGACTTGAGGAAATTTG
>NW_018164884.1:354033-356031 GCF_001263595.1 Phalaenopsis equestris
ATATATATATATATATATAATTAGGATTCTGAGATTGTTGTCCGATACGACGTAAATCTTCCTATATTCTAGGGTATTTGTCATAATCAGATATTATGCAAGTATAAATCCTATAATTAATAATTGGCAGGATTGAACATAAATGATTTTGCTTCGAAAATATAAAGCCCAATAGTAGGATAACTTGGGAAGTCGTTGAGGTTCGCCTATGTCCTGTGACATCCCCCAGTTTTCACTCCTTTGATTCTTAAATAATTGTTTTAACTTGATCATTTCCCACTTATTATTCCTTACAAACTATCTTGTAAACCCAAACTTTGAATATCTTGTTTACGAAACCCCTGATCTTTATCGAGAGTTTTCTTAAGTGACTTTGGCCATTTAGAATTTAATTGACTCTAGAGGCTTGTCTTTATATGGAACTTTAGAGAAAACATTGATATTATAAATGTTTATATAAAGATCCTCGTGATTCTGAATGTAGAGATGGTCGCCACTTATATGGGCTTTTTATCATCATATGGACATGAAGAATTATCATAATGATTTTTATGTTACTTACTACGACAACTCAATAAAATGAAAATAAAATAAATTTAAATACCAATGCGTATATTACATTTAAGTGAGCGAGGGCTTAATCTTATAATACAAATATTATGAATGTTTATGGGATACGCACATATATGATGACTCACATACATAACTAGGTATATACATACACTTTTAGCATTACATTTATGTACATTATTCTCTTTCATTAGAATTGTATTCCATGTTAAGCATAAATTAATATTCTACATCCTATGCTTAACAATGAGAAACATAGCATTATCTTAGAAAGCGTAAAGATAATATGTAATTATGATTTGATTTTATTTTCATCTTATTAAAGTGTAAGTTTTGTTACATCTTTTGGAGAAAAAAATGTGTTGGAATGTGTACGAAATGTTTGAATAAAATACATTAAAAAATAAATAGTCCAACTTTAAGTTTGACGAGGTATAGGTTTGTTAGATAATGAGCTCGAGCTCGAGCTTAAATAATAATTTGTATATTAAATAAGTTCAACTTCAAATTTGATAAGTCTAAACTTCTTGGCTAACAAGTCGGCTCAATTACAATAAATAAGTAAACTATAAACTTCTTGTGCAAGTCTCAGACCTCTTCTTCTATAAATATCGCTAGTTCCATTCTCTGACAAGCTCTTGTTGCTACTTTATGACCGACATCTTCAATGTCATCTTCTCCCACCTCTCAATGTAGAGGCATGATGCCACTCCGGCATTCCCACCACAACTTTCTCATAATCTTCTTTTCACCAGCGAGCTCGTCACGACTTCCTTTGTTGATTATTTAAAACTAGTTCCCTTTACAAATTAGCTTTTCTATAAAAAAAATTGATAAATTTGAGGCAATAACTCAAGTTCATAAATCAAGCTTGAGCCTATGTTAATAAGATAAGTTAAGCTTGAGCTCGACCTGTGAGTCAAACTTGAGTTAGTTCGAGACTTCGAGCTCAAACTCAGATTAACCTGCAAGAGTGCGCAACAAATCCACACAATGAAAATTCTACTCTAAAATCACTCCTAAACACATATACCAATAAAAGATCTACTTATTTTAAAAAAAAAAATTACATGCACACCCCATAATTCTTATGAATTTATATATTTATCAACTAAAATTTTATATTTATAAATATAACACTCAAATCTTAGAAATTGCAAAGAAAAAGTGACTATTATTTTATTTTTAAAAGTGAAATACAAATTTTCATAAGTAATTAGCTGTTTAAATGTAAATATCTCAAGGATTGTGGTATGTATGTAAATACCCCAAGACATCGTCCGCACCGATAAAACCTGGATCGAGTGACTACTCGAGCGATGGAGGGGCCGGGAAATGGAAACATGGACATCAGGGTTCGTGCCTTAGTAGAGGCCATCCATTCGAGCCGCATTCAGGCCGTACTTTTCCTCGCAGGTGGAGCTTCGC
>NW_018164884.1:356131-367732 GCF_001263595.1 Phalaenopsis equestris
GGCTCAATTACAATAAATAAGTAAACTATAAACTTATTGTGCAAGTCTCACAAACTCTTCTTCCATAAATGTCACTAGTTCCATTCTCCGACAAGCTTTTGTTGCCACTTTCTTTCTGACATCTTCGATGCCATCTTCTCCCATCTCTCAATGTAGAGGCATGATGCGACTCCGGCATTCCCAACTCAACTTTCTCATCATCTTCTCTTCAGCAGTGAGCTCGTCACGACTTCCTTTGTTGATTATTTTAAAACTAGTTCCCTTTACAAATTAGCTTTTCTATCAAAAAGTTTGATAAATTTGAGACAATAACTCAAGCTCATAAATCAAACTTGAGCCTATGATAATAAGATAAGTTAAGCTTGAGCTTGACTTGTGAGTCAAACTTGAGTTAGTTTGAGACTTCGAGCTAAAACTCAGATTAACCTGCGCACTCGAATCCACACAATAAAAATTCTACTCTAAAATCACTCCTAAACACATATACCAATAAAAGTTCCTCAATTGAAAAAAAAAATTACATGCACACCCCATAATTCTTATGAATTTATATATTTATCAACTAAAATTTTATATTTATAAATATAACACTCAAATCTTAGAAATTGCAAAGAAAAAGCGACTATTATTTTTTTTTAAAAAAGTGAAACACAATTTTTCATAAGTAATTTTAGCTGTTTAAATGAAAATATCTCAAGGATTGTGGTATGTATGTAAATGCCCCAAGACATCGCACCGATAAAACCTGGATCGAGTGCCTGCTCGAGCCATGGAGGGGCCGGGAAATAGAAACATGGACATTAGGGTTCGCGCCTTAGTAGAGGACATCCATTCGAGCCGCACTCAGGCCGTACTTTTCCTCGCAGGTGGAGCTTCGCAGGTTCTCTCTCTCTTCACCATTATGACCATCAGACCTTGAATTGGGAATGGAGTGATGAATTCGAATTGCAGGCATTAGGTTGGCTTATGTCCGTGCCTGGAGCTTCTAATACAATCCTCGAAGTCCTCATCCCTTACTCCAAGGCTTCCATGATTCAGTTGCTCGGCAAGGTACATACCCTTAGCCAAAGGAATAAAAAAAGAAGACCACATTTCTTGCTTGATACTATCTGTTCTATATTGGTGGCAGTAATAGGGATTTGAAGGGAAAAAAAATAGGAAATTGGTGTTTCATATTGATTAATTTGGCCTCTGTAAATCTATTGGGAGTAGAAAATAGGAGACGCCAAAAAAGTAAGACGGGAAAATTATTTTATGATAAGGAAAGAATTTATTTCAATCCTCATTAGACCGGGAACATGAGAAAAAAAGATTCATAATTAATAAAATTTAGTATCACTCAAAGTTTATGTTTTCTGCCTAGACAAAGTGTTAGCAACAAAGTTACATCACGGATGCCTCCGTGTGATGCCTTGAATGGATTGCCACATATTACTCTAAAAAATTCTGGTGCTTCTCGAGGCAGTGTAGGAGCTTACCATTTATTTAGAAATCCACGACTAAAACCTCATAATCATCTTCTCTATAAGAGTCTTGAGGAATGTGGGTGTATGAGGAGTAGCTCTATGATCTCAAAGTTTAGCTCGACTTTGTTGAATTCTTTGTTGAGATGTGCCTATACTCAGCGATAAATTTTGATTAAATATTTTATACGAGGTATGCATATCACATTTTTATGTGTAGCAAGAGAGATAATGCGAGATGGAAGAGTGCACACAAGGGAGACATTCACTTATTATTTATTTGACTCCTATCTAATTTTGTAAGGTGTTGCTGTTCTAAATGCTAAATAAAAATAGGTCTAAATTCTGAGAAAAAAGAATGTTTCTCTTACTTTGCTTTCATGTCCCAATCAAGAATAGAACGAAATAGTTTTTCCCGTATTAGAACTCCTAATTGGATGGGAAAGAGCTATCTCCTTTACATTATTTCTCTTCCTTTTTAAATTTTTCTTTTCTTCTTTTATATCCCAATCACCCTGCAACAGCTTTTTAACCTCTTTTAACATTTTTTTCAGTATTTGGTCCGCTAGTTATTTTGTGAAATGAAGTTTTCTTCATGAGAGCATAAAGTGCTAAGAGTGCGTTTAACGTTGCCAACATTTGGAGCAACTTGAGCAGTTCAGTTGGAAAAGCAGATTGTATAAATGTATGAAATATAGATTATTTCTTCGGTTAAGTGCATTTGTATTTGGCTTTCAGATCCCTTTGCAATATACCAGCCAAGAAACTGTGGAGGAAATGGCAATTTTAGCATACAATCGTGCCCTAAAACTTTCTAGACCAGGTAAACATTTACTTGGTTCATTTATGAAACTTTGTTGGCCTTTTAGTTTTACTATGATGCATGCTTTTTTGTGTGATAAATCTTCCAGAGTTGACATGCAATGCCGTGATATTAATTTGAATGCAATGCTTAACCATCATCTAAAATGTTATATGTATTTTAAGTTGTGATCTTAGTATTTTTGTGAATATCCTGGAATTTTATATTATCATAATATCATAGTTAAATAAAAATGTAATTTTCACTTACTATTTAGATTTTTATCACTGAGATTCTAAAATGAAAATAACACCATTAATTGGGATCAAACTATGAACAGAAAGAAATTTTTGTTCATCATTATGTGATGTTGAACATTAGAAAATAATAAGCATTATTTTATTAATAATTAAACAATTCCTTACATTTTTTAGTTTTTTATATAAAATTTCTCGGTTTTTTTTGAATTGCATAGTTAGGCATGGACATATAATTTCATTAAAATACTAATTTTAATTTACATAAAAAAAATAGTCACACTATCTAAACTTTATATTACTGAAGATTAGAATCATACTTGATTGAAGATCAGTCAATTGTATCAATTGATCAACATGTATTGAAAAGTCAATGCAATGAAGAGAGAGAGAAAGGGAGGGAGGGAGTCTAATATGCTATCCTTTTATATGGATAAGGAGAGAGTTTTTCTTGTTGAAAAGTTTGTTCTTCTTTTAATTAGACTTAATGAAATTACATCCGATGGAACTAAGATATCTAATTGATAACTTCTTTAAATGTTTGTTTTTCGACTAAGTTTGTTGAAAATTGATTAACTCATAATGCTGTAGAAGTATAAAGTCTACAATTTTTTTTGAAATTCTATCCATTGGAATTACTTTAGTGTTCAAGAATACATTGTCACTGCCCGATTTGAGCTTAGAATTAACTAAGATGGGGACTGCAGTCGGACGGTATTAATATTTTCATTCAATACCACATAAATATTTAGAAAACTCCCAATGTATACATATACGTGCTACTAATAATCCATAAAGTTCAGTATGCAAAAATCAAAACATCCAGAGTTCACATAATCTATAGATAACATCTCTAATCAGCACTAAGCAAAATTATCATAATATGAAAGAAAACAGTGCAAAAGGAGCTACAACCATAATACCTAACAACAATAATCCTCATAATGTAAACTAAATCCCGCCTGCTAGAGATAACAACCTATAAATTTTCTTTTCCTGAAAGAAAACATTAATTGCAACAGTACGTTTGACTCATTGGCATAGTATTATGATTTTTTTATATGTTATTATTTCTTTATATTGGATATGGAGATGTTTTCATAAAATATATAAGATAAGGGACCTTGGTATTTGCCAAATGAAATTTTTCTAATAGGTGAAATTTTTTCTATAGTGAAATGTTTGAACCTTGGAGGAACTTTGTAGAATATAAGCGTTAGTATGAAAAGAACAAGGATAAGCACTTGATATACAACTTTAGCATGTGTGCAAGAAATAATTATCATTCAATCCGGTGGAAGATGAAATGATATCTAGGTGTGATGGATTTGAAGTACTTTAAGAACTATTATGTTGAAGAATAGTATTATAAAGGATGATATTAAAAGTACAGTGGTTAAAATTGAGAAGTGCTATAGGAGTTCACTATAAGAAAATTTCATGAAGACTTAATGGTAAATTCTATAAGATTGCAATTATATTAATGATGTTTAATGAATTCAATTATAGCGCTAATTAGAAAATTAAAAATGCAATGTTGGGAAAAACTAGGAAGGATTGGTAAAAAAATATTATCCTAGTAAAGGCAACACTTATTGAAGATATATTAGGTTGAGTACACTTTAGTTACTTCTGACATGTAAAATGGTTTGTTATATTCTTTTGCTCTTGGCCATAGGAAATGAAAATTGGCTTGACATACAGTTATCCTTACTTCTGATCCTATTTTGTACCTGTTTCTCAAGGTTTAGCTTTCATGCTATGAAAGCAATTTAAAATTTTTGTTCATTAAAGGGATGCAAGTTATAATTATTTCTCCTATTCTAAATAGCTAATCTAAAGGAAAGTTCTGTCCAATTTGCTTCTTCGCTTTAAAAGTTGTCCAACATTGATTGGGATATATGGTTATGGAGGAAAACAAAGCATTTATGGAATGTGCTCATATCTGTTCATATTATGGTTAGAAATCATTTGGTTATCTGACAAAACCAATTGCTCTGGTAATTTCAGGAGGTTATAAAATAAAGGTCATTTTACCTTCTACACTATTTATAATTGTATAATTAACTATTAAATTGATTTTTGAGACTAACATCATTCTATGGTTTGCCACTATATCAATTTTTTCCGTGCTTGAGCATGCTCTGCAGGTGTAGCCTTACATAACAAATATGTTGTTGTGTATGTAGGTTTGGTGGTTGTAGGTGTTGGCTTTACCGGGACTTTGGCTAGTGCACGCCCAAAATTTGGGGATCATAGGTACCCTATAACTTTTCTGCGACTTCTCTATTGAAATCACATAAAACTGCATTTTTATGAAATCACCATACATCATATTCTTGTTCATTTTACTCGTAACTTAACTTGGTTAGTTACACAATATCTAAGTGCTTATTTGATGGATAAGAAGATATGATAAGATTTTAATAGTTTGTTGTTTTTCTGTGATTATTGTAACATAATATTTGTAAAGGATGCTATTGTAGCAAGGCAACATAATTTAAGGTATTGCGGATCACTGCTATTTGGATTTGGTTTGAGTAATGTGATTCAAGTTTCAAGGATGTCATGATAAGATATTATTAATGGTTCTTATTTATTAGGATTATTTCTTTCTATTTTTTTCCTGAAAGACACGGCTTACAAAAATGAAGAGAGTTTTACTTGGAATCGCAGTTTTCATTTGCAAAACTCAAGTACCTCTTCTTTTTTCTTGGATTAATTTCTATAAATCTATGATATCTAGTAAATTGTACTCCTGCTTGGATTATTCTTATGATATGCCGCCAAACCTTGAAATCTTCTTCTTTTTATTATCTTGCATTAATATGGTTGACACAGAAGTCCACATCCCATGAAGACGGAGTGGACTAACCAGCCTAACCCATTTTGGTTTCTTGGCCGGTTCATGGAGGTTCACCCCCAAGAGCGAGCTGGCGCCGTTGGGCCTCTTATTTGTCATATTTAGGAATGCATTAGGATTATTTTTTTCATGTATTTAAACATATTAAAACCTATTATGTAATTTTGGTTGTTGCATTTTATGAACTTCGAGTTTGTTCTAAGATTTTCTCTCTTAGAGTGGTATATTCTCTTCTCTTTCATGTGGTGTGTCTGTAACTTGATGAAGAATGGATGAAGGATCACCCTCTATGTCTACACATCCACATGTTTAGCCTCTGGAGATCATAACCTCACTGTTTTCCCCAAAAAACAGCCGCCGTCCCTTTTCCTCTCCAAATATTTTTTTTTCCTCAGGTTTTTCCCGTTTTTTCAATTATACAGCATTTCAAACACTACAATTGATCCATATACATAATTTAGAAACTTTAGATTGGTCTCATTTGGCGTCAAAGCCATACAACCTTGAATATTTAGGGATGTATTAATCTGATTTCTCCATCCTAAATCCATATAACCTAACACTTTTAACTACATAAACAATCACTTCCCACTCTAAGCCAATACCATCACATTTGAGCAACCCTAAAGCCTCCAATTTGCCTCGAACAAGATCCTAATTGGAGGAAAGCCACCCTGTTGCCAATGAAAAATCTTCAAAGAGATGTTCAAGAGCTTACTATGGAATGTGTAAATAGAAATCCTTTAATTGTATCATAGGCTTGTTGATTTTGAAAAGAGACAACATGAAAAAGCCATCCATAGCAATAGCATTGACCACCAAATAGATATAAGTAAGAAAACCCCTTTAATCAAGAAGCTTTAGGGTGTGTTTGGGGGAGCTTATTCACAGCGGCGACGTTTTGAAAACACCACTAGCTGTTTGAAAAACACTTTTAACCGGCATTTTTAAATAAGCCGTTGGCAATTTTCATTAGACGCGGATCACGGGTACGTCCCCGCGATCCGCGTTTCATTTGAGCGAAAGACAACTCTCGCCCTTCGTACGGATCTCTGGACATCGCTCGTCTTCTCCTCTGCCTCCTCTCGCGCGAATTTCTCGCGATTTCTTCTCTCCCGCGAAGAAAACCGGAGTGGCAACAAAGGGGATCTCTCGACACCGCTCGCCCTCTCTTCTGCCTCCTCCTCTCACACGGATCTCTCGCGATCCCTTCTCTCCCGCGAAGAAAACCGGAGTAGCAACGAAGGGGATCACTCGACATTGCTCGCCTTATCCTTTGCCTTCTCCTCTCTCGCACGGATCTCTCGCGATCCCTTCTCTCCCGCGATGAAAACCGGAGCGGCAACAAAGAGATCGCTCGTTACAGAGACAACCAAAACTTCCACCTTTCTCATCCTTCCGCACCGGTTCGACCAAGGCAAGTATCGTGCCCTGCCTCCTCTTGTTTCTGGTTCAAAGCTTTCGTGCTGACCTCCAATGTTTTAACCCCTGTCCTGACCTCCAATGTTTCTAGGGAATAGATTAGGAAATACCGCAATGGTTTTTGGTGCTTTGTTTCTAGTTCAAAGCTTTCCATCCAATAATCTGAAACATTAGAATAGATTTTGCAATGTCGCAAAATTTGTAGGTGCCTTGTTACAGTTCAAAGCTTTTCATCCAATGTTCTTCAGGCATTGGAATAGATTTTTAATGTCGTACGATTCGATGGTGCCTTGTTTCCTATTCAAGGTTTTCCACTCATTTTTTATTTTGAAATGTTGCAAGAGTTGATGGTTTCTTGTTTTAAGTTCAATGTTTTTTTTCAAGAAGAATTTTAATTGTGAATCAACCAATTATCCAGAAGGAATTGGTATTCGAGATTCACTTGCTACTTTTTGGAGATTGAATAGAGCTATTTTATTCATAGATTGGTGTTAATGTTCTTGCTAATCTAAAGAATTTTGTTCATAAATCGAGCTAAAGAGATTCACTTGCTACTTTCATTTTCTTCAGCTCCTCGTGCATATATTCTTCTGTCTGAGTTTATTTTCTTCTTAAATTTAAAGTAATTTATTTTAAAATTATGCGTGTCAGATTGTTCATTTATCTAAAAAAATTTGTAAATCCATTGTTTTCAAAACACACAAACCAAACAACTAAACAATTTATCCAAAACAAGACGCACAAACCAAACAACTAAACAATTTATCCAGAACAGAGGTGGAATTGTCATTTATCCAAAATCAGTTGTTTTCGAAACACACAAACCAAACAGTTAGCCAGCTTATCAGGATAAACTGCTTATCAACAGATTATCAAGATAAACTGCTTATCTGGATAAGTTGGATAAGCAACAGCTGCCCCAAACAGACCCTTAGTTGAGGAAGAACTCATACCTCGTTGATTTGACATGAAGCATATGTGAAGAGAGGGTGAGTTTGGAGTGAAGTCTCATTTACTAGATTTTAATGATTGTATGGATCGAAATGAGTTCATTGAATGGCTAGACATTGGAATTAATATTTGAGTATAAAGACATTTTATCAGACTGAATGGTGAAGTTAGTTACTATTAAATTAAACAATGTGTTTTTCTATAGTGGGAGAATCTCAAGTGCTTGCACCAATGCTTGGTATAGAGCAGTATCACGTCCTAATAAAAATGAAGTCGATGCAGAGAAAATATCATTGAGTACACAATCGACACGATGTCTTTTTGAAACTTTTCTATTTACAAGAAAGAGACTTATCAGTAGAGGATTATATTGCAAAATTTTAATTAGTCATGTGTTAATGAGTTGGAACCAGAGGAGAACACCATGATATAGTATCGTGGAGGTTTATAACAAAAAAAAAAAAAAAATAGGACAGTGAGGATGTGTGGGAACTTGCCAACAACTTTAATCAAAGTGATTATATTAAATTGGTGCACATGTTTTAAATATTATTCAATTCTGTTTTTAAAATTTTTATGCAAGTCTCTTTATAGTAGATGTTTCCTGGATCATATATTCTGCAAAACTGCTAAATTTATTGACTATGTTCATGTCTGATGTTCTTTTTCCTTTTCTTGTATTTTCCTGATTCGTTGACTTGAGTGAACTTAAATAATTTGAAGAGGAGTTTTATAGGCTTTATGGTGGGCTATTTACATTTAGATTTATTAGAAAAAAGCATGTGAATCTTACTCTTTTCTTCTTTGAGCTGCCAAATTAGTTGCCTTGAATGGTTTTCCAGATTCTACCTGTCAACACGAACTTGTGAACGGCTTTGGACGTCTTCAGTTACTTTGATTAAGGCGAGTAGTCCATCAAGTATTTTCTTTTTTGTTTTTTATTGGAATTCTACTTCTCTTCCGAAATATTGAGTTGGCACATTTAACTTACTAGGGAATTCGAACACGGGAAGAAGAGGACAAAATTTCAAGCCAATTCTTACTAAAGGTATAAAATGTTATAGCAAAATTATCCACTATACTTTCTCCCGCCCCTTGATAGGCAATGCTGCATTCTTCCCCCGATCTATTACATAGGCATGCATTTTTGTAGTTCTCTGAAACTTTATTTCCCTGCCTTTTAACTTGATTTCATCACTTATATTGAGTATATGAGTATCCAACTGTAAACGGGAAAATAATTCGGTGCAAAAAGTACAGCTTCGCATAAGCATCCGAATGGTGAGCTTTTTACTCATTGAAATCGCCCCTTTTCAAGTAACGGTAAGGCTGACTGAGATTTTTATGTATTTCTGCAGAAATTTTGTTTTCTGATAAGTTATGTTGATTATTGTTGGGACTACTATTCAGAGTTGGTTGTTATCATTGAAAGAAATCTTGCGGAATAAGTGAGTATGACTATATTATGATAGGAAAATGAAATCCTTTTTGGACACAGCTTCATCTAAGTTTACTCTTAGGCAAGACTAAAAATTTCTGCATCAAATTCTGCAATATTGTCCCAACGAGCCACATGAATATCTGCTACCTCAAAGCACTACACTCGCTTAACAACTGAAAACTTAAAATTATAAATAAGTCTTACGGTTTGACTAAGTTGACACAGGAAGTTTTTAGTTTAAATATTGCGGGGCTAAAAAGATTCTTATAGTAAGCACTTCACCGGTCATTTTCACAGATAGTATTCTTTATTTTTAATTATTTTTTGCTGTACAAATATTTTTCCTTTTGTAGGTGTAATAATATGTATTTAGGGAGATAATATGAGAGTATTATGTCAGGAAACTATCTAGTTTGGGCAATGTGCATTTATGTTTCTGAAACTATGATTATTCTCCTTTTTTTATTTGTTTCTTATTACTTTCATTTATTGTCTATATATAGGGTCTTATATTCAATAAATAAGATTAACGAAGTTTGTTCTTTTAACTTGGCATTAGAGCATGGCTATATCTTAGCTCTTGTTCCCCTTTCCAGAGCCACTCTCACCCATCATTCTCTCCCTATCATTCTTCCTTCACTTATTAGCTATCGTGCTCTATGTTGATTGCGCGTAGGGCTTGCTTGAATGTTCTTTGTGCTCGGCTACTTGTAGTGCTTGCTCAATCGCCCTCTTTACTCAAATCAGTCTAGGCACTTGACGTGGGCTCCAAAAATTTGCACTTGGTTTCCCGATGAGAAAGTTTCTATCATAGGTTTGTAGTCAATTTTTTAGAAAACATGTTATATTGCAAATAAGACATTACTCGAATATTTTGACCTCATTTTGCTAAGATTTTTAAGATCCGTGATTTGAGATTTATCATAGGTCAAGCCTTGATTAAATACTCATCCCAATAATGAGAGAACATTTTACATTAAGGATTGTCATTTTGTGCTAAATATCGAACATTTAATAGAATATTTATGTTTTATATTGTAAATAGATATTTAGGGGAATATGATGAACTTTATCAAGGTCTCATTGTTTCATTGTCCCTGGTTGTCATGGGTCTTGATCTATTTAATCAAAGGAGTTAGCATACCCAATTTAATTGAAGAATATTTGTTAGGAGCCGTCAGACCTTGGGTTATCTCGTCCAAGTGGATCTTACAAACCTTGGGCAGGTATTTGCCTAAAAGGATAAATTCAAGTTGATCATAGTTAATAGAAGTTTAGTGTTATATCAAATGTACTTTATGATTCACGTCTCAAAGAATATAAAGCCATTACGGCACATGTTACGTCATAGCTGTAATATGTGTTTGGCCAAAGCACTCCATCAGAGTGCTTTTGTCATAGCTGCTATTTCTATGGAGCCCTTGGGTCAAATTATGCTGACAAGAGAGTCAATCTATATTTTTACTGACACACATTATTTTGAGTAGTGGATATATTTGACATGATATTTACTTTATGCAAGTTTATGTTAATTTTAAATTTATCGCTCTTGATAAACAATTTGTGTTATTTACATGCTGTTTTAGATGAATTATAATTTAACACGAGCTTATGTTTAAGATGTGCATAATTCTCATGCCGCATGCGTAAGCATTTGTCTTATTCGTGGTAGCACATGTGGGTGATTAGAGCTTATTTTATGCTTACGCGTTCATCTTTTAGAACTTATACTTGTTTGTTGAAGTACATGTTGGTTAATTTACCAATGTGCATGCTTTTCTAAGTAAGGTAATTTTGATTTTTTTAAATATTTTTTCTTGTATAGTCTCTGTTCAGTGACAATTATTATATTTGGGGTTTTTATTTTATTATTAGCTAGCCCTAAGAACTCTCTTATTTTTGTCTTATTATTATGCTTATAGATTCATTTAATATTTATTGGCTTTAAGTTGATTGAAGCTCATTCATTGAAAATTTTTTAGCCTTTCAGTGTTATCCTCGTGCAAAGAGTTGCTTCAGGAGTAATATGTCTTACCAATATGCTTAAAAATTGTGCATGGTTGGTGTCATAACCAATCATGCTTAAAAAATCGCACATATGCCTTCAGGTATCTGCATGAGAAAATTGTAGGATTTTCTCACAGCATTGGAATGCATGCACATATATTTAATTTTATAGTTTTTTTCGTCATGTTGAAACAACGCCCATGAGTACCTATGTTTATACAAATTTTCTCACTATGTTGAAACACCGCATGTCTAAAGTTTTTTTTTTTTTTTTTTTTTTTTTTTTTGCATTTTTAACTTACACATGAATCGATAATGATGATGATGAAGTTTTGGTGAGTGAAATGCTTGTTTTTTAGAAAGAGAAATGGAGTTGGATGGGAAAATGCAAGGGT
>NW_018164884.1:367832-377059 GCF_001263595.1 Phalaenopsis equestris
ACTGTTAAAACTTTTTTTCATTTTGATCATAAACAGACAACTTTTTTCCATTTTGTATCTTTAAGTAACAAATATTTTCATATACTCTTATTTTTCTTTGATGTTGATACACCAAAAAAATATTCAATTTTACATATATATTTAAGGCGTATATTTGGTGATATTGCACTGTAAAGAAATGTATTTTCATGTTTTATTACAGGTATACTAGGTCTAGACATTTAGAGCTTAGAGGATGAAATTTGGAGTCAAAAAATGTGTTTTAAAAAAATTAAACTAGCACCTACGCGCCATAATCCAGAGAAGACGGCGCTTAGGCGCCATAGACGGTTATTTTCACAAATGCATTGAATTTGAACGGATTTGAAGAGGTGCCTAAGGAGACTAGCGCCATAGACGGTTATTTTCACAAATGCATTGAATTTGAACGGATTTGAAGAGGTGCCTAAGGAGACTATTGGCAAATTCGTCCTTACATTATAAAAGAGTGTTTTTATGTCAGAATGAGTGGGGTGCGTGAGTATCAAAGGTGTGTGTGAGTGTGACAAGTGTGTGGAAGAGTGTCACTAAGAGTTATAAGAGAAGAGAGAAAATGAAAGATTTCTTTTTCCTTATATTTCTAAGAGGAATTTGAGTGTTATTGTAAAGAGAGAAAGAGATTCAAAGGAACTTCAAGGGATTTGGTTGGGGAAGAGATCGAGTTAAGTTGTTTTACTTTTCTTTCTTGTTTTATGAACTTCTTTTTATATATAAAATTCATGTTTTGTTGTATCTTGCTCTTGAATTCTGAGTAAATTTCTTTGTCCTTCTCCCTACCTTTTTATATATACAATTCATGTTTTGTTGTATCTTTCTCTTGAATTCTGAGTAAATTTCTTTGCCCTTCTCCCTACAAAGAAAAATGGTCATATGAAGAATCAAGATTGTTATGCAATATTTTAATTTCATAATTATGAAAACTTCGAACTTCATTTACTTTTCGATCTGGCCAATTGAATTGTTAATTTTTTTTGTGAAACATACGATCCGAGAGGGCTATGCTTTCTACAACAAAGTAAGAATTACATTCGATTTCATGGATTCGAATATAATCCATGGGGTTGAGTGCAATTAAATATAGAAATATTCATTGATGAGCATAGAATTTGAGATTTTAGGGTGACAGACTGAAATCTCCAATTTGGTCCAGCGTTTGGAAACTAAAGCGAGATGTTAGCCCTCAGGCAAGGGGAACGTGGGCACTCTGGAGTGTGAGCCAGTATTTTTCAGCCTAACCGCGGATTTAAGGACTAAACACTGGATTAGCTAATGTTATTTTTCGCTTGTAAAAAACTAAAAATTATAATTGCTTCTATTTGACACAATACATTTTCTTCAATTTGATAATTCACTGACTATAATTTCATTGTAAGAGTCATTGTAAGGGAAATGATACTTTCTTAAATTTGAACTCTTCGTCATAAAACCTAGTTTAGTTTTAGTAAATTTAGCTTTGAAGTTTAGAGATTACTGTAGTAAACGTAGTTTCTTTCGTGGCATTAAACAAATTTCGATCTGTTTTCTTAAGTTTTCTATAGTTTAAATATTGTGCTTTTGCGTGATTATGTCGGCCGTTATTTTTGAAATGAGAAAAGGGATGATTTTTTTGTAAAAAATATGAAAATGATTTTAATATAAATATGATTTTTAAAAGTAACATTTTAATTAAAAGTAGATGAAGCCAAACGAGTCTTACATTTTGGATAGTTTGGATGATTAAGTATGATACCACAAGTAATACACTTAACCCGAAGAATAAACATATCACTTGTAGTAGACTCAATTACCTAAACTAAAGAATTTGTGACCTCCGTTTGGTCTACAAAATATTTTTATATGAGGCCAACAAGTTCCCCTACCTAATATAAGGATTAGATAGAGTTTATTTTACCTGGGTTTCAAGTTTCCTATAGAGTCAAACCCCTATAGTTAATTACATCTTAAATGCTCGAGGTCACTTAAGAAGACTTTCGATTAAGATCAGTGATTTTATCTTTTAGATTTCAAAGTTTAGGTTTCTAAGATTGGATACGAAAAAATCAAATGGGAGTGACTCAAACATGAACAATTATTTTAAGGAATCCAAATGAATGAAAAGTAAGGGATATCACAGATCCAAGGAGAACCCTGGTGACTTCCCAATTATCCTATTGTTTGACTTTATGTCTTTGAAGTGATGTTATTCAATGTTTAACTCTGGGTTTTTTTTTTAGATTATTTTAGAATTTAGGACTTACATTTACACGATATCTGATCGTGCAAATGATCTAATTAGCCTAGACAGATGGGAGGATTTACACCGTATCGGACGATAACCTTGGAATTCCTAGAAGTTTTAAGACTTATAATTACACAACAGGGTTGTGCAAAAGTCTAAAGATAGTGTGAAGATTTACGTTGCGCTAAGCAAACCACCTCGAAGTCTTATGACTTTTTATTTAAACTAAGGGAAAAGAGTTTAGTTGACATGAACTTGTTCTGATATTGCAGATCCATCTCGAAGTTGTTTGATATTGCAGATCCATCTTGAAGTTGTTCTTTTGTGTGTCCTCGTCGTGCTGCTCTCCAAGCTCTTTGTCGTAGTACCTCCGGGTTTAGTTTTAGTTTTGAAAATGCACTTTACCACTAGGTTATCCTATATTAAGGCATAGTGTATATCAAAGCAAATAAATCATGTGATATATAAAAGAAGAAAGAAACAATATTACATGTCAGGAGAATACTATAACAAAGTAAAGAAACAGTATAACAGGCTAGAAAAATAACATAATAGGCTACAATCCATCTGAAAAACTCAAGAAAGAGTGACAAATGATCCACGACAAAAGAAAATCCGAGAAAATCGACAGATGACTCACGTTGGAAATCTCGAAGTAAAAAAACGGCAATTAGTAACTCAAAGAAAGTCATCAAAAACACCTGAAGATCCCGTGTTAAAGATCATGAGTGCTTTACCAAAAATTTCAATAAAATCCCACGAAAAATCCGAAGAAAGAAAAAACTGCAAGCACTCGGGTCGAGGCTAGACTCAAATATTATATATTTGTACTCGAGGTCAAAGGCTACTCAGTCACCCGGATGTATAAAGCTCGTCATTCAACTAGAAGGGTGTCCTATCGAACCTAACCTAAACTTAGCTTAGGAGAGTACTCCTGAGCCCGGTACTGGTGATCAACAAGTGGACGATTAGGTTATTATACATTTAAAAATTATATTTTAGCATGCACATGGATTTCAGGCACACAAAAGAAAAGTTATATCAATTTTGTAATAAATATATATATATATATATATATATATAGTATCTCTATGATTGTTCACGAGTCGATCACGCCGTCGGGCGTAGGATTGCCAACAACCTAAGAAGGTACAGGTCCCCCGCTAGACTTGTGTTGGTGAATGATACTATCATCTTACAGTTTATCGGGTCCCAGGATGGTTTATCAGGTCCCAGGATTGGATTCTGATGTCGTAGGATGAAGCGAAAACCGAACCCACCAAATGGGGAAAGACAATACAAAACTTTCAGCATTTATTTGGACAGGAATAACAATAATAAAGCTCAAGAATCAAGTCCCAAATCCTCATTTCATTCAACATGTGATTCGAATAAGGAAATAACAGGAAATATGACAACCAAAATAATTCTCCAACATAAAGATTTCTTCCAGCATGCTTTTCAAATAAGAGCAGCAACAATTATTCCATCAGCATGTATTTTAAATAAGTAAATAGCGGCATAAGAAATCTGAAAAATTAAATTTCCACCCAACATGCAATTTGAACAAAGAAGATAGCCACAAGGAGCCAAAACGAAGCCCCAAATTGAGAATAAATGTGAGCATTTCTTTTCTCAAATAATTTCATTGTGCAAGCTTCCCTAGCATCCTTCACATTTTTCAGAGAATGTATTTTTTAATTTATGCATTTCACTCGTATTTTCCAGCTCCTCAATTCTATAACCATTCTCATTCCTAACATTAAACTCAATAAATGCTTAAAGTGACCGAAATTTCCCAATTCCAGGTGCATTAGAGAATGCATTCAGGGGCAATTCCACAAATTAGAAAGGTTACTTTAGCAAGTGTATTCAAGGCCACTCCAAGTGACAAATTAGAAAGATTACTTTAGAAAACGCATTCAGGGATATTCCAAGTGACAGATTAGAAAGATTACTTATGTCGCTAGGCAATAAATCATCAGAACAAAATCTCCTAAACACATCTTTATCAATTATGAATCCATTAAACCCAAGACATGAGACATGAGAATAGGGTAAAACATATGTCTCCTCTGAATGCTCGTAAAAAGGAGGAAGAAGATTACCTCTTGATGTAGATTCAATAGTAAACTCAAGAAGCAGTTTAAGGAAATAAAAATCAGCTCCTTTAAGATCCTTGATGCAAAAGAGATCCCGAAAGCCTTGGAAAATACAACGACAAAATGTTCACGATAAAAAAAATGCTCCAAATCCTCTCTTCTCTTCTCAAAATTTTCAACAACCCAGAAAAGTACCCTAAGAAGCCCTTTTGTAGGCAAAGATGAGAGGGGGACAACCACCTACCATGATTTTGTGGTCGAATCAAACAACAGGGAATGAATCGTCACAATAAAGAAGGAGAAGGTAAAGCCTCGAAAAGGAGAAGGGTCGACCAACCCAACTCCTGCGATTGGAGAGCTGAAAGGTCGAGCGACCACACGAGGGAGGAGAAGATTTGAGAGAAGGAGGCGGCTACGTGGATCGTCTAAGGGAGCTAGGGCATGTAGAGAGAGCGAGCCGAACACCTGATCGAGTCGCGAGGGTCAAATGAAGGTTAAGTGTGCGGGAAAAGGGGCATATAGGGTTTAGGATTAAAATTAATATTATGAGTAATAATATAAATATAAAATATTTAATATTTCAAAAATAATAATTTGATTTGTGCATTTTTATTCGTGTTATAGCATAACAAAAATGGATGTCTTTTTTAGTTAATTTTGACGTTCCGGATGCATTGGCGTGGTCTGTTTCTTCATCGGAGGTTGTTTTAACAAATTTATCGATTTGCATGCAATTTTCTCGTGTGTGGAATTATGACAATATAAGTGTCTTTCCTAGCTAAAATTGGTGTCCTGGACGCGTTGACACAGTTCATTTTATCGCCGCAGGTCGTCCGAAGAAGTTCGTATTTTCATCCATCCTTTAAGCTCAATTTTAATCCGATCTTGTGCAACTTTGTGAATTTTGTGCATTTGGTGTGTGTGTGTGATGATAAAGTCCTGAAGAGGTTCCGTGAATTTTGTGCATTTGGCGTGTGTGTGTGTGATGATAAAGTCCTGAAGAGGTTTTTCTAGGGATTGAGATCCTATTGGGAACTTCTCCTTGTGTCTTCACATGATAGTGCTTAACCACTCGACCATACAACGATGGTTTTGAGATCATCAATGCGAGACATCACAAAAGAAATAAGAAGTGACTGAAATTTCTAAAGGGATGAATTCCAATACAAGTTTTCTAAGATAGTCAATAGGATTCCCTAGAGCTAGATCCTAGGATCCTAAGGAAAAGAGTAATGACCTCAAAATGAGGTCAGCAGATTACCATAACAAATTTTTTACCTCCCCGTGGGATCGATACTTAGGATTCCATTAGAGTCATTTATTACTTAAGCGATACGTATACTTGTGTTTGCAACTTAGTGACGATTTGAAATTGAAAGTACAACTTCATTCACCAGAAGTGGCAATTTTATTACTCTTTAGATGAATAGCATAGCCATACAAATGTGATTCCTCTAAATGTCCTTCTTCAAGCTATCTACATCTAGATTGTAGACTTTGCCTTTATATTTTTCAAAAGTCATCTATCTCTATCTAACATATATTTTTCCAAAGTATCTGTCTTAACTTGCTCAAAGATATTTTGAATAATGCTCTCTGACCACTAAATCTTTGATCTTGCTCTTTAAAGTAGACTGAATTGTTAGTTGATTTAACTGAATAATATTCTCGTCACTATAATCAATCGTTGCCAGCTCTAAACTTTCTATATCTTTGATTAATTGCTTGCATCGAGTAATCAACTAATTTGAACTTTTTGAAGTCTTCATACTCAGTGTAATTGCAACCACATTTATCTTTTTTTTTTTTTTTTTAAGATACTGAATATCTCATATTTTTTAATAAACTCCAGCCATCTTCTCTGCTTCATATTCAATTTTTTAAGTGAATATGTATTTTAAGTTTTGATAATTTGTACACACCTCACATCTAACTCCTTATAAGTAATGCATCTTGATTTTTAGTGTAAACACGATTATTGCTAGTTCCATGGCGTCAGATAATTTTTTATGGTTATTCAATTGGCTAGAAGCATATGCAATGACTTTTTCATGTTGCATAAGCACACATTCCAATCCCTTTAATGATGTATCATTGTAGATTTGAAACCCAATGACCTTGAAGGAATAGTCAATATTGGGGCGGTCATCAACAAGTATATAGCTTCCTGACATGCCTCCTCACACTGATCTGTCCATTCAAATTTTACAATTTTTTTTGTCAGTCTATATAATGACATATTAATCTAAGAAAACCTTTCCGTGAATCTCCTATAATGGCTAGCAAAATCTAGAAAATTCTTGACTTACGTAATAGTTGTTGGTCTTGGCTAATCTGAAATTGTCCTTATCTTATTCTCTTTCACAGACATTCCATTTTCACTTATTATATGCCCATACAAAAGACACTTTTCAAGCAAATTCACACTTAAAAAATTTTGCTTATACTTGTTCTCCTTCGAAACTTGTCGAAGAGCGTGAAGATAATCCAAGTGACTCCTCTTACCCATTGAATACCTCATAATGTTATTTATACAAATTATCACAAAGATATTTAAGAATTATTTGAAGATTCTAGTCGTCACATTCATGAATACTGTTTGTGCATTTGTCAATCCAAATTTCATAACCATAAATTTAAAGTACCCATATCTAGTCCCAAATGTTATCTTTGTTATATGTTTCTCCTTAGTCCCCAGCTGATGATATTTTGATGTCAGATCAATTTTTGAAAATATAGAAACTCCTTTCAACTGATCAAATAAGCCATTAATCCTTGGCAGTGAATATTTATTCTTCACAGTGAGCTTATTCAATTCTCTGTAATCAATGCACATCCTGAAACTTCCATCCTTCCTCTTTATAAATAACATTGGAGCTCCCGAAGATGATATGTTTAGCCTGATAAACCTCTTATCTAATAATTCATGCAACTGACTCTTTAGCTTCTACAAAATTTTAACTGCAATTATATATAGTGCTTTGGATACTCACTCAGAACCTGACAATAGCTTTTTACCTCACACTGGTAATATCCGTGGTACATCATCTAAAAAAAATTTTAGATATGCTCTATGACAATAGCTTAATAGTGAAATTTACCTCACACTGGTAATATCCCTGGTACATCATCTAAAAAAAATTTTAGATATGCTCTACCAATAGCATATCACTTAATAACTTCACTTCCTTTCTAATACTCTTTCACCACAACAAGAAAACTTGTATTTCCACAATTCAATAATTTAAAAGTCTTCAAGCTTGAGGTTGTCATAAATGTTAACCCTTTATCACCACAAAATTTGATTTATCTCCCTGGGTGTATTAATTTTATCCATCTTCTTGTTACATTCTTTTATTACGAAGTTCTTAAATAATCAATCCATATCCAAAAATTGCATCAAATTTAAGGAGCGGTAATACAATCTACTGTGCATCAAAATCTCTCTCACTAACATTCAATTCTACCTCACATAATTTATTAACCTTTATATGATTTCCATTAGACAATTAAACAAATAACACTCTTGGCATTAATGTAGTATTCAAATCTCTCAATCTAATACATTCCTCAACAATAAATGAATGAAATGCTCCATATTAAATAATATCCTTATTAGTTTATCGTGAAGGGATATGATACATATTATAAAATAAAATTGTATTAAGCACTAAAAATAAATTATTTAATTGGTGTTTAATCTTATGAAATGTGTTATGATGCAATTAAATGTTCAATCAATTAAAATTTTACTGAATATAAGACATACTGATGACCTCGCTTTCGATCAAGGTGCAGTTTTCCCCTCATTAATAGCCTAGGATCTAGCCGTAGGACCTTTCTGTCGACTACTCCTAGAAAACTAGTGAAGGAGCCCTCTTCGTTAGTAATTCTGAACTTTTCTTCGCTCGACTTGACGTTCCATATAATAGTTTTGACCGTTATTACTTAGCAGGTAAGGCTACTCTGAAGGAACTTAGGGAGTATTCCTATAGGACTGGCCGGCCTTAGGGTTGACTGTACTCATTGATTTGGCCCCACCGCGCTCTTCACCATCCTGTTTAATCGAGCTCAAGCTGAATTTTTGACGTGATTCGGATCGCGACGCGTTTTTGTCCCAATCGTCAACCCAATCGTCAACGGGGTTGCCTAAACGACTTTGGATGACAAAACGGACTGCGCCGACGCGTCTGAAACGTCGATTTTGCCTAAAGGGGACGTTTCGTCTCACCGCGACGACACGTCTGGGGAAAAATACACATTTAAGTGTTAATTATAATAATAAACAATATATTATTATTATTATTATTGATACCTTATATTAATCCTAACATAATTTCATTATCTCCCCCTCCCCTCTGCTAAGTCTCGACCCCGTGGACCTCTGCCCTAGCTTCGGCTCGCTCGGTTCCACCTGGCCCCCTCCTTCGTGTCGTTGAAGTCTCGTTCCTGCGCTCGCCTCGCGCACGCGGGACGATCCCGCGACCCATCCCCTTATCATTGCCGTGGATCTTATCCCCTGCGAGGTTCTCATCCTCCGCCTCTCTCGAGCCGCCCGTATGGGGTGTCTGCTCTGCTCTTCCTCGAGCCTTTTACGAGCTTTCGATCGCTCCTTCTCCTTCTCCCGTCTATGTTAAGCTCCTAAAGGAAGGGAAAATTCTGTCAAATTTCTTTCTCACTTTCTTCTTTAGTTCCTAGTGCTTGGGTTGGCTTCCTCCAACTGTTGAAGACAACTGTTTAAGAGGAGTGTAGGTTGTGAAGTTTTCTCTTTCTGAAATCCCTGTATTACATTCTGCCTTAAGGAGGTACCTTCCTCCCCCCCTTTGCGCCTTGTTTCCTTTCGGTTTTCTCTCTGCCGAGCCACTGAA
>NW_018164884.1:377430-379531 GCF_001263595.1 Phalaenopsis equestris
AGACATATATTGACTCCATATCTTGATGTTTCAAAAGCATGTGAGCTGTTCTTTGGTTTTAAATGGCCCGGTTTACCTTGAATTGATTGGAACTTTAATTTCTATTAGAGCTTGGGTTTTAATCTATGCTCGAGCCCTGTTTTAGCCTTGAATGGTTCGGTTTCTAGCCTCCATTGGGGCTTGGTTTTGCCTGATCTAGTTCTTGTTCTTTGCCTAATCATGAGGCTTATTTTTGGCGTGGGATCTATATGTTGTTGGTTACTCCAAGACCAATACACGTGCAGGTTATCCCCTAATGATTTAAGGTTGGTTTGGGGCGTAGTTTTATTTGGTTTTGGCCCCTGCTGGGCTCGGTTTTGGTTTGTGGGGGCTCGGTTTTGGACATTTTTTGGCTGTGGCCTTTGGCCTTAGTTGGGGGCTTAGTTTGGCTCGTTTTAAGCCCTTGCCCGAGGGCCTGTCTTGTGTTTTGTGTTGTCCTTATTCAAGAGGCTTGTTGGATGGCTGTCCTGTACTTCTCCTATTCCTACCCGTGAGTCTATTGAGAGGTTGCCTGGGACGGTATGGCTCTTCTTGTTGAGTCTGAGTGGCTTGATTGTTGTTGATAAATCAAGTTTGTCATTCAAAAAGAATATTTGCACTATCCACCAATAGAGTGAGGTGATTCAAAATGAGTCGAGCATATTTCTTGAGTCTTGCTTGAGGAAATTAGAGCCGATTCAGGATGATTTATGAAAGCTTGTCCATTCACTCTCTTATGTATATCAAAGGCAATAATTTGGCAATACCTAGGGTGGTTTTCCTTTTGCTACTTTGGCCGTGAGCCTTGCTCGGTGGGCACTGCCCTTGTGGTTTTTCGGCTTTGCCTTCTACCCGTGAGATTAGCAAATGAAGGTCTTTTCCTTCTTTGTCCCTCACCCGTGGGTTTGTGTTGTGTTGGATTCCTCCTTGTCGTCCGTGGCCATGAGCTTCTTATATGGGGTTTGGCTTGATTTGTTCTGGCTCCAACCCGCGAGCTAGTTGGAGCTTGGTTGTGTGTTTTTGGCCTTACCCGTAAGACCTATTAGGGATGACTTAATTTGATCTGGTCCGTCTTGTTGGGCTTGAAAGATTTGGATGATTGTTGATGGATCAAATATGTTATTCCAAAATGAGGGTTATATCTTGTACTCTCTTATTTATATCAGATATCTTCATATAATTGAGTAGGGTTGCCTCAGCCGTGAGCCTTACTTGTTGTTCCTTGGGTTGCTTTGGTCGAGGGCTTTAGCAACTGCCCCTTTGTTGCCTTGAGCCGAGAGTCTTAATAGTTGTCTCCTTTGTGGGTTGCTTTGGCCGAGAGTCTTAGCTGTTGTTCATGTATTTGTTGAAGCCCGACCGTGAGCATCTATGTGGTTTTAGCCGGAGGATTTCATGCTTATTTGATACGAGGAGATGTTCATTAAGTCTGGAATTAAATAGCTTTAATGTTGACATGATTTTTGGAAGTATAAGTGGCCGTCGTCCCGGGGTTATTTTCCTTTCATTTAAATTGTGAAGTTTGGGAGATTTCTGAATTTTATTTCGGGAGAATACTTGGTTGAGACGAATTGATTTCATAAAAGACATCTTTGGGGTTTGGATACCTGCTTTAGGACGTCATTTTGACTTGGGTTGATCCACTTATAAAAATGCGAGAAAATGATATTATTTCGGATTGATTTAAGGATCTTCGGGTTTTCTTTTTCAGGTCTTTTCGTCACGAGTTTTGAGAGCTGATTCATCCTTCGTTTTTTTCGATGTTTTAGGTGAATCAGTCCCTCCTCTCTCTCACCTCATTTTTGTTTTTTTTTCCTTGTTTGGTTCAGTTTTTTTATGCTTATGTTTGATACATAAGTGTCCATGTATACCCTTTTGCTACGTGAAACCATCAAACAAGGTCGTAAGTAGTTCGGTTTTGTTTTGGGGCTTGGGGCGGTGATGGCAAAGACACACCGGAAATAAAGCAGAATGATATGTTATCCTACGACATCGGGATCCTTTTTGCTACGTGAAACCATCAAACAAGGTTGTAAGTAGGTCGGTTTTGTTTTGGGGCTTAGGGCGGGGGAGGGAAAGACACACC
>NW_018164884.1:379911-391250 GCF_001263595.1 Phalaenopsis equestris
GTACCATCCTGAGTTAGGTTCGATTGGACACCCTTCTAGTTGAGTGGCGGGATTTATACATCCGGGTGACCGAATAGCCTTCGACGACCCTCGAGTACTAATATATAGTTGAGCCTAGCCCCGACCTGAGTGTTTGTGGTCCCCCTTTTTTCGGACTTTTTCATGTTTTTTTTAGAATTTTTGGACAAAGCACTCGTGGTCTCTTTTCGGGATTTTCTCGTGTTTTCTACGATTTTTATTGTTTTGTCGATTCGTCGATTTCTTCACATTTCTCTTGTCGTGGGTCTTTTGACGATCTTTCTCGAGATTTCTGGACGATGTTTCTTTATTTTCGTTTATATAAAGCATTTCAGTTTGTTTCCTCAAGTTTTGTTGCTTGTACCTATTGCATCAATTACGCTTAAGGAACAACGAATTTCCCAGGTATACATGTTTGTTTTATGTTTACAACATGTTATTCTCTTATAATCACCTATCTGCTGCACTTTTTACTTTTCTTTACACTGCATGTTGTACTGCTTTCTTTACTGCATACTCTACTGCTTGTCCTGTGCTACATACTCTACTGTTATGCTATACACTGTACAACTTCAACATATTATCTATAAAATATCTAAAGAACTACAACTATAGGGCCGTTGGATTTGACATTATAACCTGACACCTTAGAAAACTTAAACTCGTCACGACAAGGAGCTTGGAACTAGTGCGGTGGGCAACACGACCATCTTCAACAACAAAACATGTCTTCTTCAGCTAAACCATTCATTTCCTAGAAATTAAAACAACAATCCATAGAATTTCGAGGTTGTTCGCCTAGCGCATCATAAATCCTCAACCTTTTCGTTAGGCATTTGTACAGTTCTGCTGTGCAATCTAAGCCCTAACTCGTTTTAGGATTTCGAGGTTGTCGTTCGTCACGACCTAAATCCTCATATCTTCCAGATTGTTTGTGTGATCGTTTCATACGAATGTAAGTCCTAATTAAATAAAATTGGCAGGATAAAACACTTGAATATTTCAAACCATAGGGTGACTGGGAAGTCACCGAGGATCTCCTCTGGATCTATGACATCCCTTAGTTCTTCTTTTGGATTCTGTAATAAATGTTCAAAATTTGAGTCATTCCCCTTTCGCACTTCTTTGTCCAATTTAGTTGAAAAGTCTCATCCTTTTGAAGTCCTTGAATCATCCTTTTGAAGTCCTTGAAGATAATTTTTCCTGATTTTTATCGAGAGTATTCTTAAGTGACTTCGGTCATTTAAGATGTAATTAACTATAGGGGCTTGCCCTTATAGGAAGCTTTTCCGAACCCAATTTAAAATAAACCCTATTTAATTTTTTATATTAAATAGGGGAATTTGTCGGCAAATAAAACGGTTTCGCAGACCAAACGGACGTCATATATTTCTTAGTTTATTTGATCGAACCTCATTCTCAAGTTTTGTGTTTATCCCTCAGGATAAATACAGAGTTTGAGGTAGAGTGCTCTTTCGTGTGTTTATCCCTCAGGATAAATACAAAGTTTGAGGTAGAGTGCTCTTTCATTTAAACTGTGAAAATTATAGGGTCAGTTTGATTTCATATTTTTCTAAACTTAAATCTATATGTAAATTAAAGCGGCATTCCGAAGCGGGTGACAAGATTTCGATTCCGATGACCAACAGCTTCTTACGGGCAACTCATCACTCCCCCAACTTTTTATCGCCGACACATACCAGTGTCAACTTTAGGAGAGTTCTTAAGTTCTTGTTGAGATAATGCATATATCCTGAGCTGAACATTTTGCCGAGTTTGACTTTGATTTGAAATTCATCCTGATGACTTGGCTATCCACTGCTTACCAAAACTTCTCTGATGATGTGTGAAGGATATAGGATACAAGCAAGTAATTACGTATTAGCGAATAAAACCATTGCTTCGCTCTCTTACGCATTACATTTTATTTTTTGCTTTGAAAATATTGTTTTTACCACACGGTCTATTGACCCGTATCTCTTCCCTTAGTGAGACTAGCTCTCTTTTCTTCGTTCTGCTGTCACATTTAATGGTACCAACTTTGTTTTTTGGTTTTCAATTTCTTGTGGACTCTCACAATAATATCTTTCATCTTGACATAACTTAAGACAACAATGACACCATGACAATCATTTGATTACGCTGCACTTACTTGATTACTTAATATTTTTGAAATTTTAGTTGTCTAAATTGTCACGTGTCAGGATTTAACTTAGAAAATGTGGGACTTTTTAATTCCATCTACTTTCAAGAGAGTAATATTTCCTGTGCTTACTATGAGTAATATTTCATTTTCTCTTAAAAAAAAAAGTGCTATGCAGATCCAAGAATTTTATAGTGCTCTATGAGGCAAATGGAAGGAATTATTTTAATGCTATTCCATCATGATTAACCCAAATATTTGTCAAAACCAAATAAAGAATTTTTTATTATTAAATTTTTCTTCAGTCTGCACCCTTCTTGATGAAATGTGTAGTCTTAGTTCATGGCCAATTTCATAGCGCCTTATTTTGCCACTTCTCTCTCTTAAGTTTTTAAGATCACTAAGTTTTCCATTACTTAATCTCATCTCCCGATCAATTAGCTTTGTTTGTTGTCGGTAAGTGTCGTCAGAGCAATTATAAATGTGGTGGTAGGATTAATGGTGGTCGTGTCCAGGATACTTTCACATTTTGCCAACGTTACACCTAATTAATTGTTATCCTAAATATTATTGGTAGAAATTCAAATATCCTTTCACTGTTTAGCATAAACCTTCACATATTGTCCTACTCTAACTACTCCTAGTGCGTTTTTTCTAATTGGTACTTCACAGCAATAATAGACATTAATCTCTGCTGCTTATGTTGTCTGATTCTCTAGATTCTTTCAGTTTTCTTTACTAATATATTCTAGTTTTAAGTTTAGGCATCTCTTTTCATTTAACAAATAACCTCGACCTTCTTCTCCTCACTTGTCCTCTTTACTAATTGTGGTTGCCGTGAATGGGTCCATTTCTGCACCTAGAAAGGGTGCTCTACATCTCTCTAAAATTTTCTTTTAAGAGTTTGCTGTGCTCTGTATTTTTTCTATTAATTTTTAATTTATTCAAAATAAGACTGAGTTTGTTAATCTTTCGATAGCATATTTTTGGTTCATATTTTGGGAAAGATGACTGTTGGAGGTGTTGAAGATGTCCCATCTACCATTTGACCGCTGCTGCTCCTATCCTCTATTCTGCCTTGACATTGTCAATTGAGTCATCCTCCTCTTGACAATCTTCATTAATATTTTTATATCTCATTGCTCTTTGAGTTTAGATTGTCCTACATAGTAATCACCATCGTGTGTCATTTCCTTTTTATGATTTTAGCTATTAACATTGCCCTTTTGATATTGTCCACTTAGACAACTGGTACTATATTTAAATGGCTAATTTAGTTTTCATACTATTTAGAAAACATCTAAAATGGTATCTCGATTGGACTGTTTTAGTTCTCATTTAAGAGTGTGTGGACTATTTTAGTATCTATTTAAGTAGTCTAGGCACTAAATTAGCCTTCTACCGCAAATAATTGTGGATTTTTCTATTCTTTTCTCACTCCGTCTTCTTCTCACAGTTGTTATCAATCAAGGTTGGACTCTACTACAAAGTGATGTGAGTAATGCCTTCTTTTATGACAATCTTTAGTAGAGTATTTATATATAGCAAACTCTTTTGGTATTTTGGCGGGAGAAATTGTTTATGCTTACATAGGAAGAATAACTTTGGCATTAAGTAGAGTCCATTGGTCTGGTTTAACAAATTCTATAATTTCCTTGTTAATTTTGGTCATTTAAGTAACTCATAAAATCTTGTTATCTATTTTAGTCATACTATCTACAACTCTTGTCATCTCTTCCTATATGCACATGCTTGGGGCAAATGAGCATAGGTTAATTTGTAGATATCCAATTCTTATACATTACGGGAACTAATCAACACATATATCCATGGCGCACAAATATCATATGCATTCATGACAAACTTCTCTTATTATTTCTCATGGTTGTTTTCAAAACTTTCTGCACTTCTGCACTAGTTTCATATAATCCAGAGATCAATTTGATATTATAGTTTTAATACTCTATATTTAATACGAGTGAAGGGAGTCTCTAAAATTTGAATATTTTGATCTTAGATCTTTTTGTGAAACCTATATTTATTTCTTATCAAATTCTTGTGGATTATATAAAATTCTTATGTAAGGTTGCATGAAGTTTTGAAGATGAACATGAGCATTTGTTAATCATAGAGAAGCTTGTCATAGATGCATGTAGTATTTGTAATTTATATGATTTAGGTTACCATTGATTCCTATAACATATATGGCAATTTATAAGTTTCCCTGCTCTTATGTCCCCCAACACTTGTAAATGAAGATATGATCAAGAGAGCAAGAGAGATAAAGGGTTATGAGTGAGATGGAGGGTGAAAATAAATTGCTAAAAATAGTATTTTAGTTTTTGGCTGTAAAAAACGTTGAATTGATTAAAGAAGAGATGCAAAACATGTTATCCATTTTACATCATTGATATATTTAATCTCTTAGGCCATTCGTCTTGGTGATAAATTACATAGCATGACTTTATTTAGTGTTTTATATTTTCTATGATTATCTCCCTACACTATCCTCCTCCGATCTTATATCATTTTCTACCCACTATCATAAAAAATTTCAATAACATAATGACAATTATCATGACGATCAAATTTTAAATCCATTTCTTAAAAGTTATATGATAATTATACAACAATGTATAACAATATATATGAGTTAAAATAATTCCAATAATCCAAAATATGGAGTGAACCTATGAAAGTCGCCCTCACTCCATTTAAATATTACATTCATAATCAAATGAACCAATTTTTTCTACTCCTCTTGATCAAATGTTCAGGTAACTGTATATATTCAGATAAGTTAGGTTGGGTTATTTCTTTCTTCTAGAAAGCATACAAACTACTCGAATAGCCAAAAAACAAGTCGGCATGGTATTGTTCTATTGGGCAATAAAAATAAAATCAATATCCAAAACCTGAATATCAATATGCTCTTTTCAATTCTCACGATTTACATTTCTGATGAGCATAAAATTTAAAATTTGGATAAATTGGATTGCAAGATAAATGAATGGTGCAGAGGACAACAAAACATATGACTAGTCCTCATATTATTGTTCTGCTCTAATGAGTTTCTCATATAGAGATGTTTGTTAATTAACTTATAGAGAAGGGAATAAATGCATTTCCTCACTAGAAATTGACAAGCTAAATCCTCCCTTGCTCCCTGCGCCTAGCTTCCCCCTTTTTACGTCTCTATAAGGGAATCTTTGCTGATTTCAACCTTTAACAGTTTCTTAAATGTGAGAAGAAAATGAGGAGATGTCACAAAAATGGGGGCTTTGCATCAGACTGGAATTTATTTCATTAATTGACGGATTTTTGGCTGATATTATCTGTTGGTAATAAGTAAGCTTTCTAGCTTATTTGTCACCACAAAATCATCGGCCGAAATATTACCAAAAAAATTTCTCCTCAATTATTATATTGGAGGATGTTTGGCGACCCCTAAGTTGTGGGATTTTTCCTTGGATTTAATTGACGAAAGTTTGTACTGGTGAGTTTTGTCAGTAATTCACTGTTTTTCCTGTGATGACTGCTTATGTTCTTAGCTTGAAACAAGTGGTGTTTATCCTTTTTAAAGCTGTCATTTACTGTTTTCTCACGTATTTACTTTGGCTGAAGCTAATAAATATGTATGCTCTAGCTTGAGGGGGAAGTGTTGGAATATTTTGTATTTTTTTAAATTATTGTTAGAAATATTTTTTTTGAGAGAATTTTAGATTTCGGGAAGATGAATTTGTATCTTCATAAATTATGATTATGGACTCCTTTTTTAGTCAGTATGATATACCATATTCTTCCTTCTCAATTCCTATATTTGTTTAGCATCTTAGACTGCTTTAAAGCTTGAGTTTTGTTTTATTTATTATTATTATTTTTTTGTGCAAGGCTGTAATTTATATTACTTGTAAATCATGTATAGAACTAACGAAACATAAATACAAGCTTTGAAGGATTTAATGATCGAAAGTTTCTACCATTGAGTTTTGTCTGTAATTCGCTATTTTCTTGTGATGACTCCTTATGTTTTTAGCTTGAAACACGTGGTGTTTATTCTTTTTAAAGCTCTACATCATGTCCTGTTTTCTTACCTATCTACTTTAGCTGAAGCTAATAAATGTGTATGTTCTAGCTTGAGGGGAAGTGTCGGAAGATGATGTATTTTTGAAACTTATTGTTAGAAAGAATTTTTTGAGAGAAATTTAAATTTGCAGAAGATAAATTTATATCCTCATAAATTATGATTATTGACTCCTTTTTTAGTTAATATGATGTATCATATTCTTCCTAAACTCCTATATTTGTTTAGCATATTAGACTACTTTAAAGCTTGAGTTTTGTTTTATATTTTTTTATTATGATTAGTTTTTTTTTTTTTCAATACTGTAATTTATATTACTTGTAATTCCTGTATAAAATTAACAAAACATAAATACAAGCTTTGAAGGTGCTTACAACCTTGCCTAGATGAAGTTATTTGTTCTTTCATTGTTTATGTGCATTAAGTCCATTTGTTTAAGGGCTGTTTCATTAATTTTTTTTTCTCTAGGCAAATATACTAAGGTCATATTAAAAATATTGGCAAAATCATACACAGAGCAGATTTGTAATCATTCATCTTATTTTTGGCAAGGCAATTGCAGATGCTTGCAAAGCCTCTCAAACCATCACTACAGATCTACATGAATCTGAGGTGCCTACTGAATCTGAAGTACAATTTGACGAGGAGCAGGAACTGCAACAAATTATTGATGGGAAAGTGTGCATGAAAATTTATGATTTTGGTTCTGGTACTTACGAAGTGATTTATATTGGTTAATTTGGATGTGAGAGTCATCAAATACATTTGTAACGTCTACAAATGGTGCATTTGAATTGTCAGATAAAAATGCAACTTCTGAGAGGAAGATCATTTTATCAGGTTCATTTAACCCCTTACATGATGGACATCTAAGACTAATTGATATTGCATCAAGGTATTGAAGCTTTTAGAGTGCTTTTTTTTGTAATTTATGTTCTTTTTACTAGTCATAAAGAAACTGTGAAATTGTAGTACAATGACTAGCCTTACATGCTTCTTCTCATAATCATTCATAAACTATGAGGAATTTACTTGGAAAGTTGGGAAAGTAAAACGAGCGAGAACTATGGTCACTCTTGTTAAATAAAACACACTTCATAACCAAGTTCAGTGTGGCGAGTTGTGAAAGAATAATGCTCATCAATATAGAGATGGCAATCAAAATTGAACCAAAATTTATCATGGTTAAACTACTTTTCAATACAAAAGCTTTAGCTCATGGTGAGAGGCTAAACCCTTGATCATTCCACATCGAAATGTTTTTTTCCCACTGTCATATCCCTTAGCAATCTCCCTTTCATGTGTGAAACTTCTAACTTTTCACATTCTCTATCGCTTCCCCTCAAATGATAGTTAAACATGCGTCAACATAATGTGTCATGCACCAACAGCCCACTTACTCATATGGAGCCGGTGTGTTAGTTGTATGCTCTTAAACTTTGCTTGGCCATTATAAAGGTATCCAAGAGATATGGCTTCCACAGTCCATATGAACCATTTAATCTCATTTGGAACGTCAGCTTTGATAGCAGTTTATTCAAAATTGGGCTAACGACAAAATTGGTTTTGATTTACTAGCAGTCAATTCATTTTAAACGAAAAGATTAAGCTTATAGGTGAGGAGCTGGCAATTTTTATGTATTTTTATGCCGGCATATTTTTCAACGATTTGATCTTGGACTGAGCCCTACCTTCATTGGCATTAACATTCCCATCATGCATCTTTAGGTTATAATGTTAAAACCAACCGGCTTGCACAATAAATTATTTCCCATAAAAAATAAATTCTAGCACATAAAAGCTAAGAATAATTCCTCTTTAGGTCACATTACCTAGAAAAGTTGAATATTGATCATAGGGCACCATAGTTATGGCGCATTTGTACTTTAACATGCACTTAGGAGATTTAAGTGTATTTTTTTATTTCAAGTGTGTTTACATGTTATAAATGGTCTTATATATATATATATATATATATATAGGTGTGTTATGATGCAATTAGATTTAATGAGGATTATATCAATCCTTGCTCGCTCTCTCTCCTCCCTAGTCCTTACTAATTCTAAACCTTAATTTTTCTCTCCTCTTTTCTTCACTTGCTAAGTGAAATTCCCTTTCACATTCTCATTCAAGTCTCTTCGACTACTTCCTCCCCCAACACCAAATCCAACTCCTCTCTTTCTTCCAAACCTCAACTTCACCAACTGCCACTATTCCTCTCCATCTAATCCTAAACTAACAAAATTCTTCCTTCCAACTGCAAAATTCAAATCCAAATAAAGAACATCATTATCAATGGAGATCCATGACCACGTCCACTTCTATTGGAGGTTTTTGGATAGAGCAAAGAAGCCTATAGATGTAGTTCTATTCCGCTTACATCAAATCATGGTTACCATATTGTTGTACCCGTATTTTCTTATCCATTTTACAATATAAGTCTAGGCATAGTTTTTCAAATTAAGGATTTTTGGTTGAAGTGCCGGAGTGCCGGAGTGCCAGAGTGCCGGAGTGCTTTAGGACTGATATATGATAAATGATCACGAATGCCGGAGTGCTGAAGTGCTTTAGGACTGATATATGATAAATGATCACGATAAAGACTTATAGGTGAATGAGATATTTTAATAATTTTTTCAATGAAGATTTTGAAAATACGATCGAATTTAATAATCTTAAAGTCATAAATAATAAGAAAATTTTTTATTTCTATCATCAAATTAGTAAAATAGAAGTTAATGCGACTTCAATGAAAATGAAGCGTGGAAAAGCAGTGGGACCTGATCTTATTCCAATAAAATATGAAAATGTTTAGGATATCTGGGAATTTTTCAGCTTATTAAGCTTTTAATATTATTTTAAAAATGAAAAGATGTCCAACGAGTGGAGCAAAAGTCTATTAATTTCTACTTTTAAGAATAAAGGTGATGCACAAGAGTTTGCAAATTATAAATGAATTAAGTTATGGGAAATAATAATTAAACATAGGTTACTATGTGATACAAAAATTTCTTAAAGTCAATCTGAATTCTTTCTTCAAATTACTTATGATTTTTGTTGATTTAGAGAAAGCTTATGATAAGGTCCAAAGAGAAGTACTTTAGATAATTATAGAAAAGAAATGTGTTGATATTATTTATATTCAAGTCATTAAAGATATGTATACTAGAGTTGTTACTTGTGTTCGAACACAAGGAAGATTGACCAAGTATTTTTCTATTTCAGTTGGATTACATCAGAGATCTGTTTTAAGCCCATATTTTTTTGTTTCAATTATGGATGTTCTTATTGGATATTACTAGAGGATGTACCTTGGTGTACATTTTTCACCGATGATATCCTTATTGTGGACGAAGACTAGAGAGAGTTTAGGAACTTGAATTGTTAAAGTCAACATTAAAGTCTAAAGGTTTTCGTTTGAGTAGATCTAAAATTGAATACATTATTAGTAGAGGTTATAACAATGGATGATTAAGTCATTAAAAGGAGTGAACATTTTACTTATCTCTAGTCTATAGTTCAAAGTGATGATTATATATATGTGGATGTTATAATTCAAGCTGGATAGTTGAAATGCAGGAATGCATCCGATCTATTGTGTGATAGAAAAGTATCGCTTAGATTTAAAGGAAAAATTTATAAGATGGTGGTGAGACCTACAATATTTTATGGCGTAGATTGTTGGTCTATAAAAGAGAAGCCTAAAATTAAGGCAAGTGTTGCTGAGATGAGAATGCTCTGATGGAGGAGTGACTTTACACTTAAAAGACAAAATGTGAAACTAATATATCAATGAAAGGGTTGGAGTAGCTCCAATGGTAGACAAGATTAGAGAGAGTTTGTCACGGGGCGGAAGCTAGGGAACCCTAGGGCAGGATTAGGGTTGGTCTAGCTTTGACACCAAATGATGCCGAAGTTAACCCAAATCATGACTCAGACGCGACAAATTTTATTGTTGAAATTCAAAAACTACTCATCCCCTACAATGACACATAAACAACAAGCACGCATACATAATTAGTAAAACAAACAAATAAACAGTTAAATCGAAATAGCTATTGCAGAAAATAGACTAAGCACAAAACAAAAAACAGTCATGGATGGTGCCGGTAAGTGACTGAAGGCTTGCTGGAAGAGACTGCAGAGGGATCGACGTCGACCAGAGGGGCGCCAGATGAATCTTCAACTTTGGGGTGTGGCGGAGATCCGGTTGCGGATGTTCAACGGAGGTAGGAGGGGTGCTAGAGGATCCTATAGGTGCGCCAACCTGCTAGAGAAAGGCTGGGAGGTGTGACAAACGACTGGGGGAAGGCCGGGAGGTGCGACAGCCTGCTGAGGGATGGTCGGGAGGCGCGACAACTTTCTATTGCTATTTTTTGGGAGGCTCTAAGACCAAATGATTCCTGAGGAAACCTAAACCATAATGAAAACATATTATTTTTGAATTTCAAACGGATTGCAAACATGACACTTGAAAAGTAGGAAGTAAAGACAAACAAACATGAACAACGTAAACAATAAAAGATATCTGTGGGTGACAACAAAGACAAAGCCTGCTGTGGGAAGGCTGGGAGGCGCTGCAACCTTATGGGGGGAAGATTGGGAGGCGCGACAACGTTCTGGGGGGAAGATTAAGAGGCGCGACAATCTATTGAGGAAGGCTGGGAGACGCGATAGAGGGAGGAGGCGGAGGAAGTGGTTCAGCGGCTTGGGAGGGAGGTGTGGCTCGTTAGTACTGCTGGAGAAAGGTTTGCGGGAGGTCGAATAGCCTGCTGAAGGAATTGGGAGGGCGACAGTGACGAAGGGAGATACTGGTGGATGGAGTGGACCTGGGATACACAACACCTTGACGAGATACAGCTGAAGCACCACTACACTGAATGATACATGCTCAAATGAGGGAAGACGCTAAAAGGATCACCTGGAACACGAAAAAGCAACAACCAAAAAATTGGTTAGACCAAAGAAGATAGCATGTATAAATAGGGAAGGAGAGGGAGAAAACAAAGGTAAGATCTAAGGAAGGAAGAGGGAAAGAAAAGGAAGTTTTGCAACGGCTAGGAGCAGTTGCAGAAGAGTAGGGCACGGGGGGGG
>NW_018164884.1:391261-397612 GCF_001263595.1 Phalaenopsis equestris
GGGGGGAACGAACGACTTAGGAACATGATGAGGAGACGCGTACGAAATAGGTAGAATGAACCAACCGGTCTAGGGAAATGTTGGACCGGCTCTCTATTGTCCAGTACAACGAGTTGCGTGGGGGAGCTTCAACATCAATTGTCGAACCTTCAGGATCTACGTAGTACGTGGTGGAATCGCGGCATTGAAAGCAGCCGAAATTTTGCAGTCGCCTGGTAGATCAATTTTTTAAGCATTATCATTGAGCTTCTTAATTATGTAGAAATGTTCGTTATCATTTAAGCATTATCATTGAGCTTCAAGATCTCTGGGTTTGAGTTTCCCATATGCTCCTACGGGAAAACGCTCCTTAAGGCAGACCCAGACGAGGTCTCGTTCATTAAAGGTTATCTTTTTTTTTTCCTGGATTTGTTAGTCTGTGCTTGATATTTGTGGTTTTCTTTAGAAATTATTTCCCCAACTTCTTTATGGAGTTGCTAAATTTGGTTAGCATGTTCTATAGTATCATCATTGATGCATGCTCAGGGTAAAAGTGGAACTAAATCAAAGAGTTTTATTAAGGAGCTATTTGGTAGTCGGTTTTTAAGCAACATTTAGGCTAAATTTTGCCAAACGAAAATAAATGCCTCCATAAATCCTAAGCTCTCGTAAATCCCAAAATGACGCCGATTCATGACAAATTCGGGATTTACTAAATACTGTGAGTGGCGGATTTAGTAAATCTGGGAAGAGCCAAGAGGAAGAATAGTGTGAACAAGCTTACCTTCCTTAATGGTTTATTGGAGGAGCGGAGAGGAAGGTTGAGAAAGATGGGAGCTTTGGTACTCTCTATAAGCCGCGATCCCATGTTTTTCTTCCCAACTAGCTCTAATGGCGACTGTATCGCGATGGTCCTTTCACGAAGGCAATGGTTTTGGGTGAACCAGTGGGGAGAGTGACATAAGCGAGGGTTTTGGGCAGAGATGAGAAATTTGGGAGAAACCAGGAGAGAGGGTGGATGTCGAAGAGGTTTTTGAGCAGATAGGGGAATAGGAATAGGGAGATAGTTTTGTGGTTTTAATTTTATTATTTTAATTATTAACAATTAATAAATAATTTATATATTATCTAATTAATTATAATTAGATTTATTTATATGTAATTATTTAATATTTAATTAATAAATAAAACTATATTATAATTTTTAAATTACTTAAGAAGATTTCAAAGTAATTTTTAATTTATATAATTAATTATTGATTAATTTTAAATTATTGATTAATAAATAATTTGTTTAAAAAATAAGTATTAATTTATATAATTTATTTTCAATTAATGTAAACCCCCTTTTTATACATTTTGAGATTTTGGATAGTCATTTATTTTTTTATTTATTATTTATGTTTTGATGTTCAATATATTCTGCTAAATCTTTTTAAAACTGTCAAACAATTTCTCAGGATTTATCAAGTTTTGCTTACTAACATACCATACAATACAGTTTTTCAGAATTTAACCACCTTAGAATTTTATAAATTCGGATTTACAGGATTTACTAAAGTTTATTACTAAATCCTACTTGCAACCAAACAGCCTCTAAAAGATTATGAGGGCTAAATTGCACTTTTTTAAATTATATGACTTGTACTTATAAAATGACTCTCTACATAGAATTAGGGGACTATTTTCTACATTTTTCTCTATGCATCTGTATTGCACACAATTCAGGCAATAATTTGTTGATTTTGGCGAGCACTTCATTATTGTCTTTTCCAATGATGAAGTAATGGTGCTGTTCCACATTTCATATAGTTACTACTGCATTGTTACATATGTTAGTAGTTGATGCTTATGCAGATACTGTTACGCTTGCTGCTTGGTTCCTTTGATAATTTGAGTTGCAAGAGTTTTGCATAGACTTTTACAAATATGTCCGATGCAGTATTTGTGAAGGCGCTCCTTACTTTGAGATATCTGCGATTAATGCCGACAAACCACCATTGGAAGTAGTTGAAATCAAACGACGTGTTGAACAATTCAAGAAGACAGGTACTTCTTAAGAATTAGTCCTTGTACAGGTCAATTTTTTTTAGTTTACTCAGGTAAGCCATGATATGAATATGTGATGCACTCGTTAGCTGAAGAAGAAATCATGAAACGTGTGGAAATTCTTCTCTTGTGGCCACTAGAATGTGCTATTTTCTAACATCAAGCCATTTATTCTGTGTTGTACTTGTAATAGATTTAGCAGCTAACAGACATAGCAAGCTTGGAGTAATTTTAGGTGGATATAAAATTTAAATTTATTTTTTTTAATTATCCATTATAAAATGAAGGAATGCCAGTCATTCATGAGAAAAAAAAAACAGGAAAATTTAGAGTAAGCATTGTCTTGCAAAGCATTGTTGTGTTTGTGGGATCCGAAAATGGAGTAATTTTAGGTGGATATAAAATTTAAATTTAATTTTTTTAATTATCTATTATAAAATGAAGGAATGCCAGTCATTCATGAGAGAAAAAAAAAAAACAGGAAAATTTAGAGTAAGCATTGCCTTGCAAAGCATTGTTGTGTTTGTGGGATCCGAAAATTCATGCCCCTGACTTACATTCTTGTTGAGAGCTTTATGTTTGGTGTTTCGAGTCAAAGTTTTAGAAGCAGATTGTCTTGTAGATAAGACAGTACTCAAATATTTCACCCTCATTTTATGATGATTTTTTGATATGGGATTTGAGGTTTCCCATAGACACAAGCCCCTCCTATGGTTTAATTACCTTTTCCGGCAACTGGAGAGTACTTTTGATTAAGGCTAATCATTTAAAAATGAATATTCAACGTATAGTAGCTACAAATTTAGGGTTTTGTAAGCTCATGCTGGCTTCAATATTACAACAACTACAAAGACAGACGTCTACCTCTGCCTTTCTTAACATAAGTCGAATCTAAAACATTTACTCTCCTAATCGAATCATCAGATGGATGCAATGAACAAAAAATATTCATGTAGCCGACCCAAATTAGTGGGATAAAGGTTTGTTTTTGTTTTTGTTGTTGTATTCAACATATAGTAGCGACAGATTTAGGGTTTAAGATTGATCTACTTATCAGGTTGAGCTTAAAGAGGATGGTGGGGGAAATGATGACGAACATGATCAGGATTTCATGGTTTCGTCACCTTATGCCATTGTGGTTCCAGATCTACTTAGTTAGCGGAACTAACTGATCCAACCTGATCGAAAGATTCTTATCATCAACCATGAGTTATGGCATATAAGGAATCCTTATAGATGCAACTGCATGTTTGTCTAAGAGAACAAATTTAAGTCGGCCATAGCTAACAAAAAGCTTTATGTCAATCAAATGTACATTTATGATTCACAACTCAAATATTTGAAAGTCATTGAGGAAAATAAGGGTTGTAATGGTGATCGTAATTTAATAGTGTCATTTGACGACACCCACCTGGTTAAAGGTTTCTGATCAGTTGCTGCTTTTTGTGGAGCTATTAGGCCAAACGACATGGAAAAAGGACTCGGGCCACGTTGTTACCAACGTCAGATTGGTTTGAGCGTGAATATAGTGATATGCTCAATATGACTTTCAGTTTTTGTAAGATGAAGTAAATCATAAATTTGTTACAATTGATAAACCATTATAGATGATGGATGAATTTTGTTTTAAGCTTTTAAGTGATTGATTTTAACTTGGATATTTTAGTTTGTTATTTTTTTAAATTTGATTTGAATTTTGATTTAAAATTTGACCCTTTAATTTGAAATTTTCATTCAACGCGACCATCATCAGTAATTTTTGACATTTAAAATACTTATTTTTGCAATCGAAGATAATTCCATAATTTTTGTGCACTTATGAAGTGTAACATGATATTTTAAAGTATTAACCCATATTTTGGACCATTTAAAATTTTAAAGAGATCTCAAAATATGATTGTAAGGTTTAAAGCATTTAAATATACTAATTGCATTAATATTTTATTATTTAGATGCAAATACATATCTTACAAGCATTTAAACATTTAAGAGATGACTAATTGTATTTGCACAAAGGCATGTTATTTAAGTTGAAACTAGTCTTGAATTTTGTGACAATTTAAAATCATTTGAAACAATAGAACTTCACTTGTATATTGTATTATTGGAACACATGCAAAGTTATATTTTGGGCTTCAAAAGGGTTGTCTTCCGTCTGCTTGCAAATTAAAGTTGTAAATTCGGTGGTGAAAAAATATATTTAGTCTTTATTTTAACACCCAAAAATCAAATTTATATCTTAAGCATATTCCCAATTTATTATATTTTATATTTGGGCGCAGATCTAAAAGCCTAGAGTTTTGGATTATTTTTCAAGTTCAAAAACACAAATTTCGAATTATTTTGCAAGCCTAACAGCCTAAATATGAATTTCTTTTCAATTTCAAAGCCCAAATTTCGAATCATTTTCAAGTCTAAAAACCTAAATTTGACTTATTTTCCAATTTCAAATCCTAAATTTTGAATCATTTATAAGTACAAATGCATACACTTGAATTTTTTTTCAAACATTTGCTGTCTAATTTTAAATATTTTTGTTAGTTTAAAAAGTTCTTATTTTTAAAATTTTTTACAAGTCAATCACAGAAAATTTGGGTAGCCTCCAGATATCTCCTCCAGTTAAACAACACTGTGTAGAATGTCAGTCAGTCTAACTGTCTAAAAGACTCATTGGTCAGTGTCATACGCCACTAGTCGATGAGTAAAATATGTATTTTAACTCACGGTCACATTGGGCCTTCAATTAACTCATAAAAATGCCAAAGTCAAGCATGCATTTCCTCAAATATGTACTTAACATTCCCTAAACGACACTTGACCCTACACAGGTAACTCAGGTTTTCCAAACCGAGCGCTTAAATTTTTTTTTTTTCTTTAATAAAATTTTCCTCAAACGAGTGCACAAATTGCACCATTAAATTATGGTTACGGTCACAACCCTTGTGTTCTCCAAAGGCTTTTTACCATTTCAGTTGTCAAACATATAGTACATTTGATTGACAAAACTTTATATTAGCCAAGATAGCTTAAATTTGTCTCTTTAGGCAAAACATTCACTCAGATTTACAAGAGTCCCTTGGATGACAACATCTGGTTGCTAACAAGAATTTTTCAATCAGGTTGTGTCAACTATCTTCTGTTACTAAATAGATTAGGAAAAATGACAATTAGGGACGACGGGTCCATGAGATTTTGATCGGATTCATCGTCATTTCTCCCACCATGCGCGTTAAGCTCAATGTGGTGAATTTTATAATCTAAAGTCCAAAGTCTGCTCTTGCTATACACTAAATATTCAATGTTAAATGACTAACTTTAATCGAAAGTTTTTTCCCGTTTTTTGGTGGGTAATTAACCATAGAGACTTTTTCCTATCGAAAACCTTGAACCTTGAATCAAATGATCCTCACAAAATAAGGGTGAAATCTGTGGGCAGTGTCTTATTTACAATCCAATTCATCTTTTGAGAAGTTGACTCGAACACCAAAAAATGCAATCAAGATCAACGAGAATCCGGGGCACGAATTTTCCGATCCCACATCTCAAATATCCAGCAACCAATTGAAAGAAAATGCAAATGTTTTAAGAATGGCTACATTTTAATCTTCCTCGCAGGGAAAGCTGTGATAATTTCAAACCAGCCATACTTCTACAAGAAAGCCGAGCTTTTCCCTGGATCTGCATTTGTTATAGGTGCAGACACCGCAATAAGATTGATAAATGTAAGAAATGACCTCTTGACATAATTCCACACTAAATCTATGGAAAAGGTTCTGCCAGTCCACCTGCCACAAATCATGTAATATATGTGGAAGATTTACGTGCATGCCACATAATTCTTATGTATTTACATATCTAACACCTAAACTTTTATATTTACATTAATAACACTCTACTTATGCATCAAAAAGTGTATTTCACTTTAAAAAGTTAATAATAATAGTATTTTTTATGTGATAATAAAGATTTAAGTGTTAGAAACATAAAAATCAAAGTTTAGGTGTAAGACATAGAAATTCATAAGAATTGTGTGGTATGTAAATTCCCCTATATGTATATATATACTATCACATTTAATTTAGGCATGTGCAAAGGCACATTTATACACATACTTGCACATTATTTATAAGATTGAAATGCAGTCCATTAATTATAGCCAGCCTCTTTTACTCGGTCAAAATTATGCTCTCTCTCTCAGCCTAAATATTACGGAGATTATCAAAGGATGCTGGAGATACTCCTTGGATGCAAAAGTTCGGGCTGTTTATTTCTCGTTGGTGGCCGAATGGTTGATGGCGTTTTCAAGGTGTTTTTTTTTTTTTT
>NW_018164884.1:397712-398360 GCF_001263595.1 Phalaenopsis equestris
TTTTTTTTTTTTTTATATCATGCACATGATTCTTACCTCTCCTTATTTTTAAAATTAAATACTTACATTTACACCATTTTCTAGGCTCTTGAAGATTTAGATGTGCCAGATGAACTGAAGGACATGTTTATATCCATACCACAGGAGAGATTTCGTATGGATATTTCATCAACAGAGATCCGGAAAAACAGGTGCCTCTGAGTAGCTCCAAAATATTCTAGTACTATTTGGTGGAATCATCGTGGAATTTCAGGCTGCTCTCATTATTTGTTTAGTCCCTATATAACCATGTTTAATGTGAAAATTTTACGTTTAAAATCATTTACAGCCATATATGCTATAGAAGAATTATGCAAAGCGATTTTGTTTCTTCCATGCTGTGATTCTAATTCTGACCGAATTGTTTTATTATTTTTAATTCGCATTGTAAATCTGTATTTTTATTTTTATCTTATGATGCTGTAAATTTTCATATGAACTTTATGATTATATATTCTTTCATAAACTCACCCATCAACCCCTATTATTAGCCAAGGAAAATAGGGTGCCACTTTTTGCCATGAGTATGATTCCTATGTGTCCATTATCAAAAGTGAATGATAGAAAAGCTACTTATTTCTTGGATGCCCTTGGGCCTCTCCATGCCCC
>NW_018164884.1:398460-403362 GCF_001263595.1 Phalaenopsis equestris
TCATTGAATTCTCGCTAAAGCTGATAGTTTAATTTCATCTCCCACTCCAAACACTTGCTTGGCCTATCGTGAGCCGCATGAGTTATTTTGTTCAGTGGGGCCGCCCTCTTAGTAGTGTAATTGAGCTGAGCCGACTCGTGAGCTTACCTCGACGAACTAATAATTCAAGCTCAAGCTAGGCCCGAGGCGACTCATTAACCTGTGAGTCAGCTTGTTTACAAAATGTGAATAAAATATACTTAAAATATATCAAAATTGAAGATTTTATTTTTAAATTGTTTAAAATATTTAAAAAAAATTTATATTTTATATCAAATATTTTATTATTATTTATCTTATTCTGTTGTCATTTTATTTTAACACTAATTTAATTTAATATTATTTTTTTTCCGTAATAAACAAGTTGGCTCGTGAGCTGTTTTAAATTTATAGATTTCAGCTCGAGCTCAATTAATCAAGCTCAAGTTAAGGGTGGCTCAAATTCGACTCGACTCATTTACATACTTATTCTGGTTGCCTTCATTCTTGATATTGGCCCGCATCTCAAGTGCTTCCCCTCTTATTCTTGCTTTTAAACATTCCCACGGCATCTTATTCTTCCTATAAATAGCGATATAACCCTTCTCTACTCTATCCACATTTCTACCTCTCTGGTCTCTGAGATGAAGACCTCCTCCTGCTTCTTATTTGCGCTGTTGTGTCTCCTCCAAGCCAAAAATATGGCAGCACTAACCTGCAACCCGATGGAGTTGAGTCCTTGCATGAGTGCAATCCTCTCATCTGCACCCCCGTCGGCTTCATGCTGCTCGAAGCTGAAGGAACAGCAACCATGCTTCTGCCAGTATGAGAAGAACCCCCAACTCAAGGGATACATGAACTCCAGCAACAGCAACAAGGTGGCTAATTTCTGTGAAGTCCCAATACCCAAGTGCTGAACTACATACCACTCCCCTAAGTTATCTAAAGTTTTAGCAGAAGCGTATCCTTGTAATGGTTTTGTGTGAGGTCTGGACCGGTGTTATGATGTGTCTTGCCTTTTTCTCTTTATTTGCTTAAGGCTGGTGCTGTCTTTATATATTAATGAAGTATTTTGTATTTTATGTGAAACGTTCAGTCTTTATGGAGCCAGTAGGAGGATTTCTTTGTTTTGTTTCGTCACCCTTTTGGTTCTGTAACTTAGTTCTATATGAGATTTTGTGAAGTCAAATAATCTGCTGAAAATTCACCAAATGCAGCGTCCCCATCACTTCAGAAACACATAATTTACACAATCAACAGCTACATTTCTAGATTATATTGCAGCATAGGAAAGAACAACATTGTCTAGACAAAAACTATGCCAAAAATTTGCATTTATATAAATATCGTCCAACTCCTATGTATTTGCATATCTAACACATGAACTTTACTTTTTTTTCACATTTATATGACTAAAATTTTCAAATCGCATAAAAAAACGGCCATTTTTATTTTCTTACTTCTGGAAGATAAAATACACTTTTTCATGCATAAGTTGGCATGAATTTAAAGGTTGAAGCTTAGATGTTAAGACATGTTAAAATGATTAAGATTTGAGTGACATGCATGTAAATCTTCCTTTTCTTTTCAGGGGGCATTTGCCTGCATACCACCCAATTCCTATGTATTTACGTATCTAACACCTAAATCATACTTTTTACATTAATATCACTCGAATCCTTCAAAAACACCATCATCTTAACCTTTAAGAAGTGGAATGCTCAATGTCATTTGTAAAGTGGGTGACATGTATGCAAGAAATTAAAGTTTAGGCGTTAGATATGTAAATAGTGAGTGTAAATCTTCCTTTTTATTTTTCTCAAGCCAAAAAAATGGCAAAACCGATCAACATCAAACCTTAATAAGAACAGGTACAACGATATTCATGCAAACTGCTAAATTGATTTGATGAGGTAGTGCTCAAACACAAGTAGCAGGGATTTAGTGGAGATTATGTAGAATCTACATGTCATTGCAGTTTACCTCTTGTTAGCGTACCTAAGGAAGATACGGAAGTAGTGTCCTTGAGGAAAATTTTGAACCCGAACCGATGTGCTGTTCGTGCACGTGCACGTTGCACGTGTGGGACTTGAGCCGATGCACTTCAAGTAAGGCTTGATCATTTTTGTTTAAATTAGTAAATGTTAAATGAACTAAATATAGATATAGTAGAACTTGTTCATTTATGTTCAGGAACAAACTGATATGTTATTCAACTAACAACCTATTAAATATTTGATATTAATATCGATGATAGCTTCTATCATATAGATTTATTATTTAGTTAAAATTTGATTAACTGCAATTTAATTAATTATATATTTCATATTAATATTTTATCATATCAATTAATGAAATGTTTTGCTTTATGAGTTATTGGATAGTATAAGTTCTTTCAGATTTTATTTGCTCTTATTTTCATATTTTGAGAGAAAATATTTATTATAAACACTATATGAGAGAATGTGGGTTAGTTTATTTTTTTTTTTCTGGTTTATTAAATTATTCATTTATTTAGATTTGTAAAATTATTTATTGAAATTTTTATATAAAAATATAAATAAATTTTTAGCTTGTTTAAAAACTCGATCACTTGTCATAAACAAATCAAGTTCTGCTATTGAAAAATTTAAATAGCTCAAGTTTTAAAAATATGTGAAAGCTCGACACGAGTTCAAGCCAAACATGCACAACTTAAATCGTATCAAGTCAAGTCCGATTTATGGTAGTATGCTCGATTACACCCTTTACTATGATGATTTTGTTGAGAAAATACTTCTTAGATTATAATATTATGAATTCAAATTATACTTGTGTGTGATTGGAACGAAAACAATCCCCTTTAGCTTTACTAGGGCTTATATTCAATTTAAATCCAACTCTTAACACGGAAAACTGAAACAAAAATTATGAACTTCTAGAAAAGCACACAATGATTTAACATGGAAAAACTCAAAAATGGGAAAAAATTATAGAGCTACACTACCAAGAAAATTTCACTATGAATTCAGAAACTTTACAGATAACACATTAAAACTTACTCCCTATAATCAATGAAACTTACAACATTTCACTCTGAATCCTTCCTCTAGGTCCGATAAAAGAAAAACATGCAAAATTCTCCTCTTCGAAAATCTCTCCTTCACCGGGAAATTTTCGAAGAGTTAAAAACAATTAAATACTCGTACTTCTAGATTACAGTAACACAATAAAAACGAAAGTAATATGCATGTCAATTAAGATTTTAATAAATCAATATAAAATATTGAAAAGTTTATGAATATGATCACTTATGATATTTTATAATATTCAAGGTGTTTTATTATATGAATAACATGTCTATATCATTCTATATATGTACAACCATCATAGCTGCACCATATAAAAATTGCACCAGTAAATGTATGTTAATAATGTTGATTGTCTTATTGTCGTCGATATTGGTGGAATTTACGAAGTTACGCCATACATTGCTGAATAATAAAGTATCATACGAAGTAACGACACATTGCAGAGTACAGAGTAATGAAGGCTCCTGCAGAGTAACGAGACATGTTGCAGAGTAACAAATTACTCTATTGATTGACGAAGTCTCTTGCATACATAATAACATGTAGTGTTCAAAATAATGTGCAACGGTGTACCTTGAATGCAATGTATTAAAGGCCCGACAATAACTCCCGGTGGCGATTTCTTTCGAGCGTTGTAATCATAACACATCAAATATTTTTTTTTTATATTGTAGAAATTAATGAATCATTATGCTTGGTGTAACATCGTAACCATTTCTCAGTTATGGGAATTTTTCTTTGTACATGCAAACTTATAATGAATCATTTTGATTAGAATAGACCCCATGATTCTTTTCCTTGCCGAGTTTTCCTACAAAATTTTTGGTGTCCCCTCTTATTTTGTTTTCAATGTTATCTATATGTATCATGAATTTCGTACAACGTTGAGAGACATTAGATCATTATCACATCACCTAGTACACAACAACACATATGATGAGTCTCACATTTCACTAGTTTTTATTTGCCCATCAATAAATATCTCGAGTCATCACTTAAAAATGATGGCTCTCTCTCTCTCTCTCTCTCGCTCTCTTAGATATTATATAAAAGAGGAGTGAATTTTGGGGCTTTCCTCTTGAAAATAGTTTTTCTTATTTTGAAGGTGTGCTTGTTTTTTTTTTTTTTTGGTGTGTTTATTATTATGTTTTCTTAAGCTCGTGCACTCATCATTTCAACATAGTATTAATGGATAGAAACATGATGCCAATCAACTAAATTTTTTTTCTAATGGATCTCAGCCCTTGTATGAATGACAACGCATTACAAGTAAAAGCATGGCTATTTTCATGCCTAACAAAGCAAGAGAACTTGGGAAAAATAATAATCGGCTTAGCAAATTCTCAGCATACGCCTCTTTTATTTTTATTTTTTTTTATTAATAAAACCATCCAAATAAAATAAAATAAGTGTGTTTGGACTAAAAATAACATCTACTTGCACTTCAACACAAAAGAATATATACACAATTCTTAAACAAGAAGCCAATGCAAAATATGAGAATCAGCCCATCCACTAGCTACAGCTTATACATATGGCGTTTACATACATAACACCCAATTCATATCTATTTACATATCTAACACCTAAAGTTTTAACTTTTTTACATTTAAACTCATATCACATAGCAAATAGCACTTCTTTAAATCTTAAAATAAACACATTTTCATGTATAGATAAATTAAATTTAGGTGCCACATATGGCATACATATTAAAGCAAGAAAATTTAACTGAAATCGTGGCATATTTAGACGAAGTCAGTCTTCATACTCTCCATCCGGTCATCGCCACCTAACTCCATCCCTAAATTTT
>NW_018164885.1:0-238 GCF_001263595.1 Phalaenopsis equestris
ATTGGATAACCATTAAATTTGAGGTTAAGCTGGCCCTAACTCTTTACAAGCCGGTGGCTGCCATTCTCGCATCTCCACGATGGACAACGCATAAAAGTTTGTATGCAAATAGATAAAGAAAGAGTTTATTGATAATTGAAATTGTCGATAAATTTTGGCAGCCATCACTGGAACAGAAGGATTCAATAATATTTATGTAGGGGTAAAGACGGGCAGATTTAAATACTATATATATATA
>NW_018164885.1:359-1070 GCF_001263595.1 Phalaenopsis equestris
TATATATATATCTATTATTATAATTATACTATTAGTATTTCTAACTTGCATTCATAAATTAATTATAGTTTTTAATGTGTGTTTGAGGATTCTCAGAGGTGGAGTAATAATTTAGTGTATTAGCATTAAACAAAAATCCAGCACATACATTGATAAAAGAAAAGCAAGCTGGAGGGACACCACAATTTTCTTGTGGAAAATCTTGGACAAAGGAAAAACTGCAGGACCTAGCTTAGTCAAAATAATCCACTATTTAATTGTAAGAACATAGACTCGCTCTCTTTTATATACTCAGAAATGATTTGCACGGATCTCCAAGTAATCTGAAGTCAGTGTCTGTCAATTGGCTACCCTCGGCCGACTTTTCCTCAAAACAGAGGACTTCGATGAAGGACTCCGACAGGAAATTTTTTCCTTCGAACGTAGGACTTCGACGGGGAACTTTTCCCTCCCAACGAAGGATACCGACAAAGGACTTTTCTCCCCGACAGAGGACTCAGACGAAGGACCTTTTCCCCTCATGAAGGATTTCGACTGAGAACATTTTAGCTGAACACAACAATACAAAAGATTAAAATATCCTATACTAACCCTCTTACAGCAAATATAATATTGTATTTTACTTCTTAGACCTCCTATCATCTATAAACAGGAGAACCCTTTCATGTGAAGGGGCTTCTGGGCTAGCCCGACTTATATAAAAGACCAGAA
>NW_018164885.1:1910-7498 GCF_001263595.1 Phalaenopsis equestris
TATATATATATCTATTATTATAATTATACTATTAGTATTTCTAACTTGCATTCATAAATTAATTATAGTTTTTAATGTGTGTTTGAGGATTCACAGAGGTGGAGGAATAATTTAGTGTATTAGTATTAAACAAAAATTGAGCACATACATAGATAGAAGAAAAGTAAGCTGGATGGGACACCTCAATTTTCTTGTGGAAAAGCTTGGATAAAGAAAAATCTGCGGGACCTAGCTTAGTCAAAATAATCCACCATTTAATTTTAAGTACATAGACTCGCTCTCTTTTATATACTCAGAAATGGTTTGCACGGGTCTCCAGGTAATCTGAAGTCAGCGTCAGTCAAATTGGCTACCCTCGGCCGACTTTTCCTCAAAACAGAGGACTTCGATGGAGGACTCCGACAGGAAACTTTTTCCTTCAAACGTAGGACTTCGACGGGGAACTTTTCCCTCCCAACGAAGGATACCGACAAAGGACTTTTCTCCCCGACAGAGGACTCAGACGAAGGACCTTTTCCCCTCATGAAGGATTTCGACTGAGAACATTTTAGCTGAACACAACAATACAAAAGATTAAAATATCCTATACTAACCCTCTTACAGCAAATATAATATTGTATTTTACTTCTTAGACCTCCTATCATCTATAAACAGGAGAACCCTTTCATGTGAAGGGGCTTCTGGGCTAGCCCGACTTATACCCTTTTTTTTTTTTTTTTTAAAAATGCCCGACTTATTCCCTTTTTTTTTTTTTTTTGAATAAAATGGGTCTATGAGTCTGAGCAGACCTCGACTCACTCTGAGGGGGCGAGTCTTCCTTTTCTTTTTCTGGAATGAAATGGGTCTACAAACCTTCAACCACTCCTAATGTGTCAAACAGTTCGAGTACCACCCTCCATATGGCTCACGTCGCCAGAGGGAGATTTGAACCCCCGCTTTGACTTACACCATGGATGTCAACCAACAGGCCGAGGCACGCGACACATATATAGATCTAGCACATACATAGATAAAAGAAAAGTAAGGAGGAAGAGCACCTCAATTTTCTCATGAAAAATGTTGGATATGGGAAAAATTGCGGGACCAAGCTCAGTCAAAATAATCAATTATATATTCGCAAGTACATAAGCTCACTCTCTTCTTGAATTATAAGATGGAATTACAATGTTTATGTGCAAGAGTAGTTCAATAATAATAGTTGCAATGGGTTACAAAGATCGTAGTCGATTGCTATAAAGACAACATCCCACCTTGAATATTATAGATGGTGGTTGTAACACAAGGTTGACGTAGAGGCCATAGTTGAAAGTTATGATAGCACTTGGTAATGTATATTGTAGATGATTTCCATAGGAGTGTCAATTGACAATAAGGGTCGTTGTAAGAAGCTACTAGATTTATGGTTCATGTGGGTCGTAGTTGGTCACATGGGTTGTAGTGGTGAGTTGTAATAACATTCGTAGGCCACAAAGACCAGAGTTGAGAGCTACATAAGTTGTTAGCCACATAGGTTGTTGTTGGTCACATAGGTCATAGTGGCAAGCACTAGTAGTGTTTGTTGGTTGTCAAGGACTTAGTAAGGGGTTGTATTTGATGTGAACCACATAGGTTGTAAACTGTGGTGGAAAGCTGTGAGGAGAGAATTTTAGGAGTTATAAGAAGGTCGTTATGTTCTGAGTGCAATGGTTGTGAGTGGTTATTGAGGGGAGCTACAGTGTCTTCTAGGGATGTCATTACACAATCTCCGGGTGCATTGTTACACCATCTTCTGCGTGCATTGCTACACCGTCTTTGGGAGCATTGTTACACCATCTTTGGGGTGTGTCATTATATAGTATTTGGGTGCACTATTATACCATCTTTAGAGTGCGTTATTACACTATTTTGTTGTGCATTATTGCATTATCTTTAGGTACGTCGTTACACCTCAACGTAAACTGGTTTCCACAGTGTGCATCATCATTATATAAGGGAACTTGTTACAACAAGAAGGGAGTAGTCAACAATGATCGATAATAGTTGAGGAGGGGTGGTTGACAACTGCAGGAGCAAGTGACATTCATTGTACATTCAATTTAGAACACTAGACTTTCCTCCTCCTCACAGTCTTGTTCCAAGTTCAGGTCACAATCCATTCAAGGCCTAACACTCCATTCATGAAGGGGGTAGGCTATATTTAAAGAGTTTGGAAGTGCCTCCTCTACAAATAAGAAAAGTATCTTGTCTACTTCTTTGGATGGACTAAAGAGATTCCATTGATTGGATGACATTTTTTGGGCATTTAAGCGCCTTAAAGATGTTGAAAATGAAGCGTCTTAGGCTTGTTGGACTCAACTTATCAAGACCCTTGACTTGACTATAAGCTTGTCGGATTTTAAATTCATTCAACATATCAATTATGCACTAAAAGTTTCAAAAAATGGTAAACAACTTGATCTGGATTTGTGTTGACTCGAATTAGACCAACCTTGATGTAATTGTATTAATCTTGTTAATCCAGTCAGTTTAACTACAAGTTTGTTGAAATATGAGTTCTAAAAAATTTTTACAGTGAGTTTTAATATTTATTACTAAAAAATGCTTTGAGATTCTTACTAATCGCCTCAAGATTTATGCTTAATGAAAAAAATTGTTTATAATGTCTCAGTTTTCGCCTAATTTTTTTGGAAATTTTGCTTGCTTGTCCCAAAAAATATCAAAATAATAAAAATTAGGTGAAATTTATGAAAAATTTAGAAAATTTGAATTTTTCAGGTAGCAGCAAACTCAACGGCAAGTAGCGGCAGACGGAGACTAGTAGCGATAGATGGTAGTCGAATGCCCTTGTAGTGAGACCATGTTGGAGTACGGTAGTCGGCAATAAAGGATGAAAAAGTAAGTAGTTAGGCGATCTGGTCGAGCGACTAATTGGAGTTGTTGGATTCGGACGGAGTTGGGTCAACCGAGCAAAATAATGAATGGGCCGGAATGGATCACGCGAACTTGTGTAAGGATTTTGCGTTCCCGCAAAGAGATTCATGCACTCGCATAGAGATCACGTGGATGACCTGCAATGTGCTTCACACTCAATGACTAAAGAATCTTGTGTAAACACATGCATTGACCCTTTTGCTATTTGGTTTTGCAAAATCGAACAACACTAGTGGGTTGTTACGGGGCAATTCAATTTTTTGTCTTGTTTGGAGAGTTTTGTGGCTATATTTAGCCAAGAATGGGCCATAAGGAGAAGAAAGAAATTTACACATTCTAGAAAGAATTTTTTCTGCTACAATTATGCTTTCTAGAAGGGAATTTATGCATAACTATTGTGTTTTCTAGAAAAAGAAAAATTGGCACTACTGTGGCATTTTACAAAGGGGATTTTCTATGTAAATCTTGTTTTTTTGGAGGAGATTTTTTGTGCTACAGTAGCATTTTTTGAAGAAGACTTTTCGCACAACTATTAGGATTTTGGGAAATAATTATTTGCATCACTATGCTTTTTAAGAGCGGATTTTTGGTGCAATTGTTACATTTTTTTAAGAAATTCATTCTATTGTTGTGCTTTCTTAAGGAGATTTTCCATGCCACTGCACTGTTTTTAGGGAAATTTTCTGCATAACTACTTCATTTTATTGAGGGGATTTTTCGAGTCCCTGTGACATTTATTGAAAGATATTTTCCATGCAACAGCTGCATTTTCCAAAGAATATTTTTCCACGCCATTATGATATTTTCCAAAGGGAATATTTTGCATAATTGTTGCATTATCCTTACGAGATTTTCATGTTGCCCTGGCTTTTTTTAGAGAAAATTTCCATGCAAAGGTTGTATTTTTTGGAAGGGATTTTTTGAGCTGTTGACATGCTTTGTAGAGTATATTTTCTGTGTTGTTGTGATATTATTCAGAGGAAACTTATTTTGCAACTTTTACATTTTCTTAAGGGCATTTTTATAACATTGATCAAAGTGTTGAAACCTTATATGTTTTTCTAGCGAGGTTATTGACCCTTGAAGCTATGAGTCATGTAGGGCATAGTTAGTGACATAGGTCGTAGCAGGGAGCAAAGTAGTGTCAGTTAGCTGCCAAGATTGTAGTAATGGGCTATAATTATAGTGAGCCACATAAATTGTAGGCCGTATTGAGGAGTTGTGAGAAGAAAACTTGGGAGTTCACAGAAGTTCATATGTTCTGAGTATGTTGATTATAAGCGGTTATTGCAGGGACTTACACCATCTTCGAGATGTTTTATTACACCATCTTCATGTGCATCATTTCACCATCTTAAGGACACATGATCACACTATCTTTGGGTGCGTCATTATACTATCTTTGGTGTTCATTGTTACACCACCTTCAAATAAATTATTATACTTTCTTTAGGGGGTCTACTATTGTCTTTGAAGTATGTTATTGCATCATCTTTAGGTGTGTTTTTTCACTGTCTTCAGATGCGTCTTTAAACTATAATGTACATACATCAAGTTTCCAAAGTGTACATCGCTATTCTAAAAGTGTCTGTCGGCACTATTTTTGGTTGGAGGAGTTGCCCGTAAGAAGCTGTCGGTCACCGGAATCAAAATCTCATCGCCCGCTTCGGAAGGACGTTTTAATTTACATATATATTTAGTTTTAGAAAAATATGAAATCAAACTGACCCCATATTTTTCATAGTTTAAATGAAAGAGCGCTGTACTTCAAATCATGTATCTATCCCGAAGGATAAACATAAGACTTGAGGATGAGGCTTGATCAAAAAAACTAAGGAATATATGATATATGTTTGGTCTACAAAACCTTTATATTTGCCAACAAGTTCCTCTTATTATTATAAAGAATTAAATATGGTTTAAATTAAGCTGGGTTCGGACATGCTTCCTATAAGGGCAAGCCCCTATAGTTAATTACATCTTAAATGACCAAAGTCACCTAAGAAGACTCTCGATAAAAATCAAGAAATATTATCTTCAAGGAGTTTCAAAGGGTAGGACTTTTCAATGAGATCGGACGTAGAGGTGTGAAAGGGGATTTGTTCAAATTTGGAATATTTTATTGTAGAGTCCAAATAAGGAAGAACTAGGGGATGTCATGGATCCAAAGGAGAACCCCAGTGACTTCCCAAGCTATCCTAATATTTAGCTTCATTTCTGAAGAGAATTGTTTAGGTGTTTCATCCTGTCAATTTTATTAGTTAGGGCTTATATTCGTGTGAAATTATCACACAAATAGCCTTGAAGATATGAGGGTTTAGGTTGTGACGAACGATGACCTCAGAATCCTAAGAAGAGTTAGGGCTTATATTGTATAGCAGGGTTGTACAAAGCCCTAAAGATAAGGTGAGAATTTACGTTGCATAAGCAATAAACCTCGGAGTCCTCTGACTTTGTTGCTTATATCTAAGGAAGGATGATTGACTTAGCTGGGGAAGACAGGTTTTTCTATTGAAGATGGTCGTGTTGCCCACCATGCTAGCTCTAAGCTCCTTGCCGTGACGAGTTTGAGTTTTCTAATGTGTCAAGTTATAATGTCAAATCAAGTGGCCTTATGGTTGAAGTTCTTTAAATTTTATGAGGGCATATTAAAGTTGATTAGAACGACACCGGTTAGG
>NW_018164885.1:7720-8805 GCF_001263595.1 Phalaenopsis equestris
TTTTGAGTTGTTTTATATTTTGAATGTTGTGGCGGTGAATTTTATCTTGTTTGATTTTAGTTTTAGTTTTGATTTTGTGTCTATCCTCATAATTTTTGTTTTCATGCAGAGTGAAATTGTTGTTTAGCATGCAAATTTGTGTAAGCATAAGAGTATAGCATAAAAGTACAAGAAAGACGATGCTGAAAAAATATCCTTAGTGCTCAGTGAGCATTGATGTCTCAATTATCCCTAAGAATAGGGTAATTATCACTCGTAATTTAATTTAAGAATTATGTGGGTGAAGACCCTTAAACAGACAAGTTTAAGAGACTTAGCCAAATTTTGACTTGGTCTTGTAGTTTTTGAAAGATATTTTAATTTTTAATATGTTTACTTTTCTAATTCTTATTTAAATGAAACTTGATTTAGCCTAAGTCACTACTAAGCCCTTAAGATTTTGATGAGTGTCTTAGTCATTGCAAATGAAATTGACTTATAAGTGATGGTGATGATTCATGTTTTTTTTTTCATCAAATAGGGGTATTCAATTAGTGAGTTATTAACACCCAAAATCATACCCCTAAATCCAGGATCATTTAATCGGCTAGACTCCCAAATTTATGTAATTTATGGAAATTGTCAATTTTTCTTTTTTAATTAGGACAAGTGAGGTTGGTTTCTACCAGTTAACCCCTTGTGTTTCAAACATCCAAATATGTTAATTAGAATCAAAGATTTCCCATTTCCCTTTCTGAAATTAGGCCTAAATGTTAATTAAGGTTAAATTCCAAAAATTACACATTTGCCCCTAAGGCTCTATCACTTCATAATTCATCAAATTTAATCCAAATGACTTTAGGATTTTTATCCTAGCATGGGTCGATTGAGACATCAGAGGAGAAATTGTGATTTCTTAAAATTTAAATTATCTATATAATTATTTTTAATGTAAAAATAAGATTTTTAAAAGAAAATTCCTAACTTGACCAAGGTAAATCCTAATCCCTTGACATTTTTACTGGAGGTTGGCCTAGACTAGAGAAACTTTTGGACCAAACTTCATAATTTTTTGAATTTTATTTGAATTTTAAGAATTATTTTAA
>NW_018164885.1:9232-20679 GCF_001263595.1 Phalaenopsis equestris
CCCGCTAATATCAGAGAACTCAAAAAAATAAGTTTTTATAAATTTTTGAGTTATATTTTGATTTTTATTAATTATTTAAGTGCTAAAATGATAGTTATCTTTAAAAATAAACTTAATTTACAAAATGAACTCAAAATGATTTGAAATTTTTATGAAGAGTTCTCTAGATCTTATGTAATAATGAAGATCAAAAATAAAGTAATTTTGATGTTTGTGTTTTCCAAAATTAATTAACTTAATATTTTAAGGTTTACGAAGATTATGTTCATTTTAAATGACTTGACTCATGAGAAATTTTTTAAGGTTTCTAAGGTTTCTCTAGTCATATTAAACCTACCAAAATTTTCTTGGATTTTTCTAAGCAACATGTTGATTATTATAATTAATTTATGCAAATAATATACATAAACTTGAAAAATATGGATCTCTATCTAGAGGTCTCCTCTGATTTTAGAAAAATCGGGGAGTATTCCTCTTGATAGAGGCTACAACATGCCAAAAATTCAAGCTATGGTGATAAGTCTACATGCATGGAGAGTTAAAATACTCCTAACACTAATTCATATTTTTTAAAAATAAAATATTCATCAAATAGACATAAATTTTATCCACATTGTTCTCCTCTATTCACTGAGCAAGTGGGTATTTTTATTTTATTTTAATGATTTTTTCACATAAAGTTATGTATTTTAAAGTTTTGGGATTAAATAAATAAGAAAAGCCCCTATTTTTCTACTTATCCATGTCAACCTCGTACGGGCCAAACAGGCCATGTGGCACTGCCTGATTGGGCGCCGCCAACCAGCTCATTTCCCGCCCCATCATTACACTGTCTGACATGATCAGAGCCGCCCAATCAATACACTCTCAATCTGACGGTCACGAGTCATTGTCCCAAACGAACTGGACCCAAAAATCGTCCATTTTAAAACGCTAATATCTCACTCGATTCTCAATGAAATTGAGTGCAATTTTTTTTTTAAAATGCTCTTCTTGACTAGTCAAACACATTCATACAATTGATGAACCCTTAAATTGACTTTATATTCATGAATAATTAAAAGAAGATTGGTTTAAGGTTAATTTTCAATACCTTGGTCCAAGAGGGGTAGCCTCAATTGCATGCTTGTAGAAGCTTTGTGTGGGTCCCAGGAGCATAGGGATGGAGCCTCTGGTCGTGGTGAAATACTTAGACCCAAATTTGACCACGGTCGATTTGGGGGTTTGCTCGAAGTCCACCTTAGGGTGGTCGGGTGATGGGGCTTTTGTGTGGGATCTTCCTCTCTTAATGTTGGGATGGTGTGGGTGCAATTAATTTGATCTTGGTGGAGGTTTGGAGGATGTCCTATTTCGACCTTGAAATCGAGCTCCAAAATTGAACTCGAGCAATGAATTTGAGTGGCTAAGGAAGGGTTAGTTAAGCTTAAGCTCAAAAGGTCTCAAGGAAGCTCTAGAAGAAATTTTACAGAGTCTCCCCAAGGAACTTTAAGCTCTCTCTTTTTGGCCATGGAGGGGGAGTTTAAATAAAATGGCCTAGGTTTGCTGCCAGGGACTACTAAGGGGTGCATTTGGTTGCTTATGTGGAGGGCAGAGAAGCTCCAAGGGCTGATTTGGCCTTTAGGTTTGAATTGGGTGAAAATCCCTTATCATAGTCAGGGTTTTGGCCATTTTCTAGCCACCAAGGTGGCCGGCCAGCCAGGCATTGACCACCTCCTGGCTCAGGGAAGTCAGAGGAATATGTCACAGCAATTTATTGCAATGAGGTATTGTTTTGGCAAATATATCTTAAGCCTAAGTAAAAATGGAAATAAAATCCCTTAATTTGAGGGACCCTTGGTCCATGGCTCATCTAGCTTGGGTTAGATGGCTTTTGGTGGTTAGATGGTTTTTCGTTCAGTCTTAGGGCCCAACTAATGGCTGTGGTGGAGTTAATTTGATGGTTTTAGGGTGGTTAGGCCACATTTAGTGCAAGGGTCCAAGTGAGTGAAAATGACCAAAATTTAGGTTTGTGCTAGGCTATCCTTGTTAATTGGCCTAAATAAATGTTTCATTTGGTGTATATGATCATAAGAAACAGCTTTGGTGAAGGATGAAAGTGGTTTTGAGTTCAATTAGATGGTCAATTTGGAGGAATTTTGAAATTTGATCAATTTGGGCATATTGGGCTAGGTTTGGGTCTCTTGGGTCTAGATTGGGTTAGCCTTGGACTATGTCCAAATTGATAGTTGAAAATGGTCACTAAGAACCTCATGAAGAGTTTTCAACATAAATTGGGTGCCAATTTTGGGGTCAAGGTATTCAATTTCATGAGATTAGGTCATGTGGCCAAAATTGGGGCTTTGATCTAAATCAAAATTTGTCTCAAATGATGGATCAACTAGGCTTGGATTTGGTCTAGATTAGTCATATCAAGGGTGAATTTGAGTTTAGAATTGAAATTGGGGGAAATTGAGGCCAGTTTGATAGACATTTGAGGTAGATTTGGGGAAAAATGGGTCTTTAAAAGGAAGTTTGGGGGCTTTGGTCAAAGGTGGTCATATTGGCCAAATTGGGTCATGTGGTAGTTGAGGAAAATGAAATTGGGAATATTTGAGAGGTTTTGGGATATTTTGGAATTTTTTGGAATTTTGGACTAAGGAGGGTTATTTTGGTATGTTGGTAAATTTTGGTGATTTTAGGTAATTTGGGTGTTTTCAAGGTGTTTGAAATGATTTTTGAACCAACTTGGATATTTTGGATAAATTTGGGAATTTTGGCCAAGTTTGGGGTCCCAAGGGTATCTAGGTAATTTGGGGTAATTGGGGGGAATTTATGGGAAAAAGGCTAAGTTGGGTATCTTGAAAGAGTTGGAGTGACAACCACCATCAATAAGCCATGGACCAATGGAAACCCCATTTTGGGTCCTCTATGTACTGGTCTTAGCTAAACCCTAGCCTAGGGCTAATGGGTGGGTCAACCCTAAGGTCCAGTAGTCCTAAGGGGACTCTCCTTGAGCTCCCCCATAATGACCTCACCTACTAAGTACTAGAGGTTATGACCAATATGTCGAACTTCAAGTTGAGTAAAGAGGAGTATAGAATTTCTAATGATGAGGGTTCCTTGTCTAGTTTTCTAAGAATAGTCAATAGGAAAGTTCTATGGCTAGATCTTAGGATACTAAAGAGGAAAACTAAACCTCAACCAAAAGTGAGGTCAACAAATGGACCCCCAATAGATTTGGTGTGTTGGCCAAGCACACCGCGCGTATTGGCGTTGACCGACGAGATCAACAAAAACTAATACAAACTCTTAAGTCAACAGACCCGGAAGTATGTGTAGAGTTGTGTGTATAATTTGTTTCTACAAGTGAATTAGCAGGTGATCGTCTGATTGAAATCAAGGATTAGGGACTCTTGCTGGGGATCAGAGAGTGAATTTTGAGTTATGAAATTTCAGGTATTTATAGTGGATAGGAATCAGTATGTAAATGTTGACGCCGAGGTGGGAATTAAAATTTGGGTATCAATATCGAAATAAGAATCAGATGCCATAATCCATTTAAGGTGGTCTTAAAATTGATTTCAAAAGATGAGAATAGGATGCCTTGAATTAATCGAAGGGCTTATTCCCTCAACCTTAAGAATATCGTTGAATTTGATTCGAAAGATTGCGATAGGAGGGGTTCTTAAAGCAACGTGGAATCGAATATAAAATCCTCAACCTCTAGTATATCGTAGGATTTGATTTGGAAGATTGCAATAGGAGGAGCTCCTAAAGCAACACGATATCGGATGTGAAATCCTCAACCTCTAGATTTGATTTGAAATATTGCAATAGGATGAGAACCTACATCGGATATGAAACCTTCAACCTCTAGAATTTGATTTGAAAGATTGCAATAGGATGAGAACCTAAAGCAGCACGGTATCGGATGTGAAATCCTCAACCTCTAGATTTGATTTAAAAGATTGCAATATGATGAGCTCCTAAAGCAAAGCAGTATCGGATGTAAGATCTTCAACCTCTAGATTTGATTTGGAAGATTGTAATAGGATGAGAACCTAAAGCAACACGGTATCAGATGTGAAATCCTCAACCTCTAGATTTGATTTAAAAGATTGCAATATGATGAGCTCCTAAAGCAAAGCAGTATCGGATGTAAGATCTTCAACCTCTAGATTTGATTTGGAAGATTGTAATAGGATGAGAACCTAAAGCAACACGGTATCAGATGTGAAATCCTCAACCTCTAGATTTGATTTAAGAGATTGTAATAGGAGGAGCTCCTAAAACAACGTAGTATCGGATATGAAATTTTCAACCTCTAGAATTTGATTGGAAAGATTGCAATAGGATGAGAACATAAAGCATCACGGTATCAGATATGAAATCCTCAACCTCTAGATTTGATTTAAAAGATTGTAATAGGATGAGCTCCTAAATCAACGCAGTATCGGATGTAAAATCTTCAACCTCTAGAATTTGATTTGAAAGATTGCAATAGGATGAGCTCCTAAAGCAGCACGGTATCGGATGTGAAATCCTCAACCTCTAGATTTGATTTAAAAGATTGCAATATGATGAGCTCCTAAAGCAAAGCAGTATCGGATGTAAGATCTTCAACCTCTAGATTTGATTTGGAAGATTGTAATAGGATGAGAACCTAAAGCAACACGGTATCAGATGTGAAATCCTCAACCTCTAGATTTGATTTAAGAGATTGTAATAGGAGGAGCTCCTAAAACAACGTAGTATCGGATATGAAATTTTCAACCTCTAGAATTTGATTGGAAAGATTGCAATAGGATGAGAACATAAAGCATCACGGTATCAGATATGAAATCCTCAACCTCTAGATTTGATTTAAAAGATTGTAATAGGATGAGCTCCTAAATCAACGCAGTATCGGATGTAAAATCTTCAACCTCTAGATTTGATTTGAAAGATTACAATATGATGAGAACCTAAAGCAACGCGAAATCGGGTGTATAATCCTCAACCTCTAGAATTTGATTTAAAAGATTGAAATAGGATGAGCTCCTAAAGCAACATGGTATCAGATGTAAAATCTGCAACCTCTATATTTGATTTGAAAGATTGCAATAGGATGATAACCTAAAGCAACTGAACCAAAAGCAATGCAGAATCGGATGTAGAATCCTCAACCTCTATATTTGATTTAAAATATTGCAATAGGATGAGCTCCTAAAGTAATGCGGTATCAGATGTAAAATCTTCAACCTCTAGATTTGATTTAAAAGATTGCGATAGGAGGAGCTCCTAAAGCAACACAGAATCGGATGTAGAATCTTCAACCTCTAGAATTTGATTTGAAAGATTATGATAGGAGGAGCTCCTAAAGCAACACGGAATCGGATGTAGAATCCTCAACCTCTAGAATTTGATTTGAAAGATTGCGATAGGAGGAGAACCTAAAGCAACATGGAATCAGATACAAAATCCTCAACCTCTAGAATTTGATTTGGAAGATTGCAATTGGAGGGGCTCCTAAAGCAACGCAGAATCGGATGTATAATCCTCAACCTCTAAATTTGATTTGAAAGATTGCGATAGGATGAAAACCTAAAGCAACGCGGAATCGGATGTAGAATCCAACCTCTAGAATATTGCGTGAATCACTAAGCAATGCTGATCAGATGTGAAATTATCATCCTCTAAAATATAGTGCTTCAAATTCGTGGGAAACTAGTAGAATTTGCAAAGATTGAAATTGGTGAGGGAAAATTGTGAAACTTTGTGAGATTTTGTGCAGAATGTGAAATTTCGCGGGGATATGAAGAAAACTGGTTCAGACCAAGGTAGTTGCACTACGCAATCAAAGAGTAAGAAACCTTGAACTCATGAAATTTATCATTTTATTTTCTTTTTGTTAGGATTTGGACCCAGTTTCAAACAAGCACGACGTCTGAGCTTCTAAAAATGAGTCTTTGTCTCTGAAACATTGCAAGACACAGTACTTCTTGAAGTATCGTTCACTGACAAATGACAAGTGTAGAAAATAGCCCATCCTTAAGGTATCATTAGAACTATATTTTTTCAAGTACACATAACAGATGCATTAGTTTTACGGATACCACGCCTGAAGAGGCCGCAAGTTCGTAGCTTCGTTTGTAGTAGTCATCATTTGATTTGTTTCAGATTCTATAAAGGTTGTTGAAGTTAGAGTTGTATTTATTGGATACTGAAGGATATGACTTCAGGTTTGAATTTCCATTAACTGCTAATATCGTAGTCATTTTCTTAATTCTTTCTTTTTGAGCCTAAGCAGATTTCAAAATTTTAGTCATGTGATCAAAATGATTTTCGTTTTCCAAAGATATTTCTGAGTCAATTAATAACCGACCAAAAGACTCAAGATCGTTAAACTTTTTCTTGAATATAATATCAAAAGAATTTTCTTAAGAGAGCATTTTAAGTTTCATTAATCAGGGGAAACACAGACACCAATTTTTGATTATACGTCCACCTCAAGCTTCTTCTCAGGGAGATTTTTCTTTTGCTTTGATTTTTTTTTTTTCAAACTTTGCACATAATCCATTTTTTTTCCTTTTCTTTTTATTTTCCCCATGTTTTGTTGAGAATTACTATATCTGGTAGAGCATGATTTAAAGATTTTGAATGTCTTAATTCAAACACCAATTTTTTATTATAAGCTCACCTCAAGCTTCTTCTCGGGGAATTTTCACATAACAATTTTTTTTGCTCCCTTTGTTTTTTGAGAATTACTATATCTGGTGGAACATAATTCTTTTACAGATTTTGAATGTCCAAATTCCCCTGACTAATAATCCTCAAACGTTTCTTAAGTCGAATTCTGGGATATTATAACTCGTTCGAAAGTCAGGACCCAGTCACGTGGCAGGAAATTAAAAGGCTTGTGATATCCCGAGTTAACTATTCATATTTCAACCACACTATCTTATTTTAAAATCAACTTAGGACACAGTCCGAATTCTTTAAAGTGGATGACTCAGTTCTTAGGGCATCAATTTCCTTCTCCCCTAAAGTCATAGTTTTTTTTTTCACAATGCTGGAATTTTTATCTTTGATTACTCCTTTCTCGATTGTCTTGTTGAGGAACTCCGAATGTTTTGTTAATTGTGCCTTCCAACATTGAAGAGTTCTAAAAAACAACAAATTTTTTCTTTATTTATTGTGGTGGGAGGGAAGGGATGGACAAAAATTCATTCTGCTAATATCCCTTTCAACAACAAAAGTAGTACAATAGTGGCCAAAAGACATTTCATTCATTGGCAGTTACATAGGAATGGGGTAGAATAAACAGATCGACCGAAATCTTATTGATAGAACCTCTTTCAGGTTCCTTTCAAATATTCTTTCGGAATCGTTACATCCCCATTCTTGAACTTCTCCTAAAGCAAGTCTTTGAAACTGCAACACTCTTCTATGGTGTGTCCAACAAACCTGTGGTACGGGCAATATCTTGGATGTCCTTTCTTGTTGGCGTTGGCCTCGTCGAGCTTCTTTGGCTTGGGTTACCTGAACTCGGGATTCTTGATCAGACTGTGGAACATCTTTTTTGTTGCTTCATCTTTAAAAGAATATATTTCATTTGATCGAGTGTTCATGATTGGAACTTGTCTTTCATATGTCTAGTAAGGTCTCTGCTGAGATGATTGCTGAATATTCTGACGAGGATGTTGGCAGGTTTGTTGACGTTTTTCGGCTTGTATTTGCAATTTTTGTTTTCCCCTACTAACCATAGCAACTATCCCAGATTTTTTTTCAAATATCTTGGTTATCCTGGACTTCTCGACCTTCTCATTGGAATCCATATGTTTGACTTCTTCTTGCAGATTGTTAGCTTTGCTGAGTAACTTCTCGAAAGACTTGATAGTGAGTCCCTTAAGCATGAAAGTTATCGGTCCATGGATTCTTTTGAGTAAAATCTCAATTGCATGTTGTTCGTGTAGTTGAGGCTCACACTTCATGCTAAGATTTCTCCACCTCAAAATATAATCTACTAGAGTCTCGTTAGGCTTTTGCTTTTCTACCAAGAGATCTCCAATAGAAACATGATGCCGCACTCCGATAAATCTTTTTACAAATAGCAATTCTAACTCATCGAATGTCTTCACCGATCCGTTAAGCAACTTGACATACCAATCAAACACTATTCCCGACAGACTACTAACAAACTGACGGAAATCAAGGCTTCATTACCTCTGGTATTTCCACAACTAGCTCGGAAATGTGCCATGTGCTGTCTAGGTTTCCAGTCCCATCAAATATCTTAGAGTTTGGTGACACAAAACCCTTAGGGTAGGGTACGACATCAAACTCCTTCGGGTTGGGTCTACCCTTTAATATTAATGCACCACCCTTAGACTGGGTTAAGGCCTCCCGAACTTGTTTGATCATCTGTTCAAATCTTTTCCTGGTATGATGCTTGATGGAGAAGACAGAGTATTTCTTAGGTTGTTCATCATAGGTGAATTCTTTTCTTTCATTTGCAACATGAATGGTTTCTGGTTGGTTCATTTCTGGAAGTGTCATCTGCGGTGATTGTGACTGTCTTTGCATTGCAATCACAGTGGTCATCAATTCTTTGATTTTCTTTTCGAGACGATTGATTTTTTTGTCCCTCTATTGGGTGGTACCTTGCCTCTCATCCGCGGCGTTCTCCACACTAGAAGATGGAACATCGCACGCAGAAAACTCGGCCTGGGTCTCGACGCCATTGATTTCTATTAATCTTTTGTTCATGTAATCTGGCACATCATAATTTTCATCATTCATATCTTTTCTTTGTTCTTCTGATAATCGTGAAATATAGGCTCGGAGTCTCTCCAACTTCGCGTTAATCGAGTTTCCTTTCATTACTTTTAGGTCAATTGGGGATTTTTGAAGAGTTTCATTTCTCTTGTTGAGCACCGATGTGGTTGTGTAGAAGTTAATTGAATCAATTGAAATCATATTTACGGAACCTTTCCCAGGTTTCTTCAAATACTCTTTCGGGATCATTACATTTTGACTTTTAAAATTCTCCTCAAGCCAATTCTTGAAGATAAAGTAGTTTTCTATGGTGTGGTCGAGTAACTGGTGGTATGGACAATATTGAGGATGATCTTTCATATTGGCTTCCTCTGGCTTTTTCAGTTTTGGTAGACTAAATCCTTATTTCTTTAGCAAGTCATGGAACATCTTCGACGCGGCTTCCTCTTTGAATGAATACACCACTTTCTGTCATTCTGCCAAGGGTATCTTCTTATTCTCTTCGGCTAGTCTGGCCATATTGTTGTGTCTGTTGTTGGCGGGATTGCCGAGGTTGTTCGGCTTTCAAAATTTTCTAGTTGCAACTCCTTTCCTATGCCTTTATCAGTTGTGCAGGATTCGAATTGGACCCAATCTCGAATCTATAAAGTAGTGGGGCATAAGCATCAACTGACTCTTCCTCATGTAGAATTTCTTTTCCTTTACTCGGCAAAATAGTTGGCACGGTGACAGTGTATCCGGTAGTAGGAGTAAAAATAGTTCTCAAAGAAATCTCAACGCTTCTAATGATAGACTCTTCAACACTAGTAGGGCTCTTTTCAATCAACACCTTTGAAGGGGAGAATTCTTTGGTAGACTTCAAGTTGAACTCTATAATAGGCTCCACGGACTTTTTTATTTCAAAGTTCATCACTGTGACGGCCACCTTCCCGAACTTCACTCCAATATTATCGAACCCTTGTCCAAACTTAATAACTGCTAGGTCAGGTAGTTCATCCCTATTGACAGTGAACTCCATTCCGAAGGCAAAAGAAAAGATCAACTTTGGCGAAGACATTCTCCCTCTCATTTGAAGAATTCCAAAATTCAGCGACGTCCCGTGCCTTCGAGTTTCGACACAAGTACTCAAATTGACGCACTTGTCTTATAAACTGGGCATATCCTTTATTATTTTAATTTTCAATTTACTATTTATTTGTGATTAAAGCATTTAAGAGTTGCAATTAACAAATTAATCAAGCGCGAAGAGATGCAACAACTTGGCTTGATTTGCAAAAAAAGCAAACCAAACCCAAAGGAGACGAAGAAAATGTAAAGTTTAGGACCCTGTGCGGGACAAACTTCACAACACACAACGCCTAGGAGGAACTAGTCCACCAACAGTCCTACTGGGGGGTCCGACCCCACATGAATATTAAAAAGTCCTTAATGGCATCCTGAACCTCTCTGTCTAAAAATGGTCGAACAGATAGTCCTAGAGTCCAAAGAGTTGGTCGTACTTTCCTAAGACAAAAATGGGTAAAGTATGTCAACGGAAGATGAGTAATTTGGTCCATGAGGCACATGAACACATTACCAATATATGAAGACAGTATTTTCTGATTTAAATGAAGAGAGAAGCTAGTCCCCGGCGAAGTCGCCAGAAACTGTCGGCGCTATTTTTGGTTGGAGTTGCCCGTAAGAAGCTATCGGTCACCAGAATCAAAATCCAGTCACCCGCTTCGGAATGACATTTTAATTTATATATATTTTTAGTTTAATAAAAATATGAAATCAAACTGACCCCATATTTTTCATAGTTTAAATGAAAGAGCGTTGTACCTCAAATCATGTATCTATCCCGAAGGATAAACACAAGACATGAGGATGAGGCTCGATCAAATAAACTAAGGAATATATGACATCCATTTGGTCTACGAAACCTTTGTATTTTTTGACAAGTTCCCCTACTTAATATAAAGAATTAAATAGGGTTTATATTAAGCTGGGTTTTATATTAAGTTGGGTTCGGACATGCTTCCTATAAGGGCAAGCCCCTAAATGACCAAAGTCACCTAAGAAAACTAGATAAAAATCAGGAAATATTATCTTCAAGGAGTTCAAAGGATTATGACTTTTCAATGAGATCGGACAAAGAGGTGTGAAAGGGGAATAACTCAAATTTGGAACATTTATTTTGGAATCCAAAAGGAGAGAGGCTAGGGGATGTCATAGATACGGAGGGGAACATCACTTCCCAAGCTATCCTAATGTTTGGCTTCATTTCTTAGGAGAAATGTTTAGGTGTCTCATCTTGTCAATTTTATTAGTTAGGGCTTACATTCGTGTGAAACTGTCACACAAATAGCCTGGAAGATGTGAGGGTTTAGGTCGTAACTAACGACGACCTTAGAATCCTAAGACGAGTTAGGGCTTATATTGTATAGCTGGGTTGTACAAAGGCCTAAAGATAATGTGAGGATTTACGTTGCATAAGCAAGCAACCTCAAAGTTCTATGGCTTTGTTGCTTATATCTAAGGAAGGAAGATTGGTTTAGCTAGGGAAGACAGGTTTTGTTGTTGAAAATGGCCGTGCTGCCCACCATGCTAGCTCAAAGCTCCTTACCGTGACGATTTGAGTTTTCTAGTGTGTCAAGTTATGATTTCAAATTAGGTGGCCCTATGGTTGTAGTTCTTTAAATTTTATGGGGGCATGTTAAATTTGATTAGAG
>NW_018164885.1:21104-30561 GCF_001263595.1 Phalaenopsis equestris
GAATTTTATCTTGGTTGATTTTAGTTTTAGTTTTGGTTTTGGTTTTGTGACTATCCTGATAGTTTTAGTTTTCATGCAGGCTGACATCGTTGTTTAGCATGCAAATTTGTGGAAGCATAACAGTATAGCATAAAAGTACAAGAAAGACGACGCTGAAAACTGTAAAAGCGTACCTGACGAGTCTTCTCTTTCCACCACCTGAAACTTAAAATGCATGTGAGGGTAGTTCATGTAGACGCCAAAAATGTAAGGTTTTGGTAGTTTTCCTAACCATATGTCATATCTTAGTGGGTCCTTAGAAGTTTAATTAAGGATGATTTTGTCAAGCAAAACATATTAAGTTTAGTAGATCTCTGAGGTATCCAACAGATCTAGAGAAAGAAGCCCGTCCGTGCTACTCTCTCGCTGCCTGGTGTAAAATCTTGAGTTCTTTTGAACTTATTATGTTGCTTAATAATTCATCCTGTAAATACCCTTAGTGCTCAGTGAGCATTGATGTCTCAATAATCCCTAAGAATAGGATAATTATCACTCGTAATTCAATTTAAGAATTATGTGGGTGAAGATCTTAAAGAGACAAGTTTAGAGACTTAGCCAAATTTTGACTTGGGCTTGTAGTGTTTGAAAGGTATTTTAATTTTCAATGATGTTTACTTTTCTAATCCTTATTTAAATGAAACTTGATTTAGCCTAAGTCATCACTAAGCCCTTAAGATTTTTGCGAGTGTCTTAGTCATTGCAAATAAAATTGACTTATAAGTGATGGTGATGATTCATGTTTTTATTGTTTTTTTTTTCATCAAATAGAGGTATTAAATTAGTGAGTTATTAACACCCAAAATCATACCCCTAAATCCAGGTTCATTTAATTGGCTAGACTCCCAAATTTATGTAATTTAAGAAAATTGCAAATTTATCCTTTTTAATTAGGACAAGTGAGGATGGTTTCTATCAGTTAAACCCTTGTGTTTCAAACATCCAAATATGTTAATTAGATTTTTGCGAGTGTCTTAGTCATTGCAAATAAAATTGACTTATAAGTGATGGTGATGATTCATGTTTTTATTGTTTTTTTTTTCATCAAATAGAGGTATTAAATTAGTGAGTTATTAACACCCAAAATCATACCCCTAAATCCAGGTTCATTTAATTGGCTAGACTCCCAAATTTATGTAATTTAAGAAAATTGCAAATTTATCCTTTTTAATTAGGACAAGTGAGGATGGTTTCTATCAGTTAAACCCTTGTGTTTCAAACATCCAAATATGTTAATTAGAATAAAAGATTTCTCATTTCCCTTTCTGAAATTAGGCCAAAATATTAATTAAGGTTAAATTTTCAAAATTACACATTTGCCCCTGAGGCTCTATCACTTTGACTTTGGAATTTTTATCCTAACTTACTCATGGGTCAATTGAGACATCAGAGGACAAAGTGTGATTTTTCAAAATTTAATTTATCTATATAATTATTTTTAATGCAAAAATATGATTTTTCAAAGAAAATTCCTAACTTGACCAGGTAAATCCTAATCCCTTGAAATTTTTCTAGAGGTAGGCTTAGACTAGAGAAGTATTCGGACCACATTTCATGATTTTTTTAATTTTATTCGAATTTTAAGAATTATTTTAAGTTATGGAGTGTTTATTAATTATAAAATATTTTAAATGTGGAAAACTGAGTTTTACATTTTTATTAAATCTCTCTGATGTCGAGGGACACAGATAAACAAATTCCACATTTTTCTAATTTTTCTTTGATTTATTGGAATTATTTTAGTAAAAAATCCATTTTTAGCCTTTAAAAATTATTTTAAGCATCAAAATTCAATATCTTTATTTACAAAATCAGGAAAAATATCTCAATTGTTCCTAAGTGCTTAGGAAGCAATTTAGAACATTTCCATGAATTTTATTATTTTTGTGATTTTTATGAATTTTTAATTATTTAAATATTTAGAAATAGGCTAAAAATCATGTTTTTATTTTTATAAAATACCCCATATCACAGAGAACTCAAAAAAATAAGTTTTTATAAATTTTTTAGTTATATTTTGATTTTTAAAAATCATTTAAGTGCTAAAATAATATTTATCTTTAAAAATCAACTTAAGTTACCAAATGACAACTTATCTTTAAAAATCAACTTAAGTTACCAAATGAACTCAAAATACTTTGAAATTTTTATGAAAAGTTCTCTGGATCTTAAATTATAGTGGAGATCAAAAATCAAGTAATTATGATGTTTGTGTTTTCCTTAGTGTTTTAGGGTTTATGAAGATTAGGTTCATTTTAAATGACGACTAATGAGAAATTTTCCTAAGGGTTCTCTAGTCATAGTAAACTTACCAAAATTTTCTTGGATTTTTCTAAGCAAAATACTGATTATTACAATTAATTTATGCAAATAATAAACATAAACTTGAAAAATATGATTCTCTATCTAGAAGTCTCCTCTTACTTTGAAAAAATCAGGGAGTGTTTCCCTTGATAGAGCCTACAATATACCAAAAATTCAAGCTATGATGATAAGTCTATATTCATGGAGATTTAAAATACTCCTAACACTAATTCATTTTTTTAAATAAAATATTCATCAAATAGACATAAATTTTAATCCACATTATTCTCCTCTATTCACTAAGCATGTGAGTATTTTTATTTTATTTTTGTGATTTTTCTACACAAAGTTATGTATTTTTGAAGTTTTGGGGATTTAATAAATAAGAAAAAGCCCCTATTTTTCTACTTATCCATGTTAACCTCGTACGGGTCGAACAGGCCATGTGGCGCTTCCTGATTGGGTGCCGCTAGCCAGCTCATTTCCCTCCCATCAGACTGCGTTCCGTCCGACACGATCAGGGCCACCCAATCAGTACACGCTCGATCTGACGGTCACAGGTCATCTTCCCAAATGAACTGGACCCGAAAACCGTCCATTTTAAAACACTAATATCTCACTCAATTCTCAATGAAATTGAGTGCAATTTTTTTTAAAATGCTCGTCTTGACTAGTCAAACACATCCATATCGTTGATGAACCCTTAAATTGACATTATATTCATGAATAAATAAAAATAAGCTCGATTTAGGGTTAACTTTCACTACCTTGGTCTAAGAGGGGTAGCCTCGATTGGATGCTTGTAGAAGCTTTATGTGGGTCCCAGGAGCATAGGTATGGAGCCTCTGGTCGTGGTGAAATTCCTTGACCCAAATTCGACCAAGGCTGATTTGGGGGGTTGCTTGAAGTCCACCTTTGGGTGGCCAGGTGATAGGGCTTTGTGGGGGTCTTCCTCTCTTGATGTTGGGATGGCGTGGGTGAAATTAATTTGAATTTGGTGAAGGTTTGGAAAATGTCATGTTTCGGCCTTGAAATTGAGCTTTATAATTGAACTCGAGCAATGGCTTTGAGTGGCTAGGGAAGGTTTTGTTAAGCTCAAGAGGTCTCAAGGAAGCTCTAGAAGAAATTTTATATAGTCTCCCCAAGGAATTTCAAGCTCTCTTTTTTTGGCCATGGAGGGTGGGTTTAAATAGAGGGGGAAGGAGAGGTCATCAGAGGCAATTGGTGGGTGCTTTGGGTTGCTTATATGGATGTCATTTATTTGGAGAGTAGAGAAGCTCCAATGAGCAGCTGGGTTGATTTGGCCTTTGGGTTTTAATTGGGTGAAAATCCCTTGTCTTAGCCATGGCTTTGGCCATTTTACAGCCACCAAGGTGGCCGACCGGCTAGGCATTGGTCACCTCTTGGCTCAGGGAAGTCAGGAGAATATGTCACAGCAATTTATTACAATGAGGTATTGTTTTGGCAATGATATCTGAAGCCTAAGCAAAAATGGAAATCAAATCCCTTAATTTGAGGGACCCTTGGTTAAGGCATTCAATTTGATGAGATTAGGTCATGTGGCCAAAATTGGGGCTTTGATCTAAATCAAAATTGGGTTCAAATGATGGACCAAATGAGCTTGGATTTGGTCTAGATTGGTCATATCAGAGTGAATTTGAGTTTAGAATTGAAAAAGGCAATTTGGGGAAAAATGGGTCTTTAAAAGGCAATTTGGGGGTTTTGATCAAAAATGGTCAAATTGGCCAAATTGGGTCATGTGGTACTTGAGGAAATTGAAATTGGAAATATTTGGGAGGTTTTGGAAATTTTTTGAATTTTGTGCTAAGGAGGGGTATTTTGGTAATTTGGCAAATTTTGGTGATTTTGGGTAGTTTGGGTGTTTTCAAGGTGTTTGAAATAATTTTTGAACCAACCTGGGTATTTTGGGTAAATTTGGGAATTTTGGCCAAATTTGGGGTCCTAAGGGTATCTAGGTAATTTGGGGGAGTTTAGGGGCAAAAGGCTAGATTGGGTATCTTGGTTGAGTTGGAGTTCCAACCACCATCAATATGTCATGGACCAATGAAAACTCCATTTTGGGTCCTCTATGTACTGGTCTTAGCTAAACCCTAGCCTAGGGCCAGTGGGTTTAGGGGACCACCTACATGAGTATCCCAAGAGTATCAAGGGACCAAAGCCTAGAAGTTTAGGTTTAGGGTTGTGAGTGATTGTGAGTGAGAATGAGTGCAAGTATGTACCTTAAGCCCTAGACCAACACCCAGGGTCAACCCTAAGGTCCAGTAGTCCTAAGGGGACTCTCCTTGAGCTCCACCATAATGACCTCACCTACTAAGTGCTAGAGGTTATGACCAATATGTAGAACTTCAAGTTGAGTAAAGAGGAGTATAGAATTTCTAATGGTGAAGGTTCCTTCTTTAGTTTTCTAAGAATAGTCAATTGTAAAGTCCTATGGCTAGAACTTAGGCTACTAAAGAGGAAAAACTAAATCTCAATCAAAAGTGAGGTCAATAGTGCCATCATTGTAATGATCAAGGTGTAGCTGTTGGTGATCGGTAGATACCGATGAGCGGTGGTTTACAAATTCAAGAGCAGGTGGTGTTCATTTGACCATCGATGTAGAACACTGGACTTTAGCTTCTTTAGGTGCATTGAGGCACGTCATCAGCCGACGAATGCATTATCCCTATAGATTTTAGCTGTCAACCCCCCCCCCCAAAGTTTGAAATAAAATCTCTACAAAACCCATAAAGACCAAAATTATCCAACTGAACTCCTCACAACCATTGAAATGTTAATCTAAATGTTGAGGATTTTCAACGCTCTCATGTGTCAACTTTTCTTAACCACGTAAAGGGGGTTGGCCCTCATGTGGTTTAATAGATTACTGCTTAGAGTAACCTCCTAATTTGTTAATACGTTGCTCTAGTAGCAAAAAAATTTTAGAAGATTTAAGGAAACAATTGCTAATTTACTATAGTAAAAGAGTCCTCAAAGGTGCCAAACAAAGGTACCTGATTGTGGATAAACTAACATTTACTTTGATAATTCTCCACTCATGGGCTTAGATCATACCTCAAGACACACCCCATCCAAGTAATCACCGACCATCTACTAAAGTAGGTCGTCAATTGATCAAAGCACTATGGTTGACTCCTTAAGTACTTGGTCGAACTGAATGAGTTTGACATCTCTTATGTCCCTTAGATGACAGTCAAAGTACAAATAGTAATAGATTTTCTGACTGTTTTTTCAGAATCATTTGAGCCATGCAATGAGACCATCTATAAATAACTAACATGGAATTTACCTATTAATGAAGCCTATAATCAAATGAGGGGAATCGTGCTAGCTCTGAGCAGTCTGACAAGGATAACATATACCACTCAATAGACATTGAGTATGAAGTCACTAAAAATCAAGCATAATATGAATCTCTAATTGCAAGACTTTTTCTTACTTTCAAAATGGACATGTCATATGAACTTGAAGTCAAGCTCCAAACTAGTGGTGAACTAGTTGAATAAAGAGTTTGAGGTTGAAGATTAAATGATGACTAAGTATCTTAATAAAGCCAAGACCGAGATATAGAACTTTGGTGATTTGAAGATTGAACATACTTTCATATTATTTAAGTGCATCCACCTATGGGGGGAATTCTTGAAAGGTTTTTCCAGTTGCCATTTAAAGATCTGAGGTGAAGGAGATGGAGATTGAGAAAATAAGAATTTGGATGGATCCTTAGATCTATTTTCTAGAGACTAGTGAAATGATTGAGGAGGTTACTGACTCGAGGATATTAAAGTGTAAGGTGGCCAAATAATTTCTATTCAAAGGGAAACTTCTTTGAAAATTAGCCATTTCACTTTACTTATGGTGTGTTAGAAAGAATGAAATGGAAGTTCACCTGTGGGAGATACATTTAAGAGAGTCTGAGAGCCACTTCAGAGGAAAAAAATATGACACTTAGGATTCAAAGAAAAAAATACTTTGAATTGATTCACCAAAGAGATGCAAGGGAATACTCAATGAGGTGCAAGCAATGTCAAAAGTATGCACCAGTACAACATTAGTCGACCCACAGGTAGTAGCTAATTATTAACCCCTAATCCTTAGTAATTTGGGGCCTTGACAACTTTGAACCATTTCCACCATCAAAGGGCTAGCATAAGTTCTTTCTGGTAATAGTTGACTACTTATTAAAGTAAATTGATTCAAATCCACTAACCTACATAACAGTTGAGGTTGTTTAAATAGATTTCATCTGTTAGTACGGATTGTTGTTCATACTTGTCACAGATAATGTGACACGGTTTATAGATAAGGGGGTGAAATATTTTTTCGAAGTCAGGTGTTCAATTTGAAATTTACTTCAGTGCACAACCATTGAACTAATGGTCAAGTGGAAGCCACTGATAAGATAATTCTCATAGTATTGAGGAAGAAGCTTGAAGGATCTAAGGAGAAATGTCCTTCCATCCACTCTATGGGTGACCAAAATTACGCCATCAACTACTACTAAACAATTATCATTTAAGTTGTCACATAAGCTAGAGGCTATGCTACTAGTAAATTATAACCACCATACCTTATTAGTGCTAAAAGCTTTAGCTTTCAGAGAGGATAACCAGGTCAATTAGCAAAAATCAAACAATAAAGAAATAAAACTTGCACTGGACCTTGTAAAGGAAAATCAGACCAACTCTGCCATCTGACATGACATAAATAGGTACACTATATGGTACTACAACTAGAATGTCCGGGAGAAAACTATCATGGCCAGAGATGTTTTGAAGAAAACCAATCTAGATGCAAATGAGAATTTGATTATTAAACCCATCTTGTTTATATTTGCTTAGTGGGTTAGCTTTAGGGCATATAGGCTAAAGAATTACACTGGCAAGCGAGTCCCCTAGATGTGGAGTGGAAATGTTCTCAAGTGCTTCTTTTTCTTAGCATCTTTTATTGTATCACACATGTGAAAGATTAATAGAAGTGGTGATTTTGTTCCAATAAGCTCATAAAATTTTACCTTCATAATATTAAAAAAAATGTGAAATAATAAATTGCATGTATAGCCTCAAATCCAAATAACACTTGGGGAACTTGAGCTCTCACTCTTCAATGAATAGCTTACACTCAGATAACACAACCCCAGGAGGGCTGACAGCGATGCTATAAACATCAGACTGGCAAAATTCATAAAACTGGCCTATAGTGCTCACGTGCCTTGAACTTGCTCTCTAACTCAAAGCATATGAAGCTTTGCAGGTGCTTACCTACCCACTAGTGATAAACGCAATGAAGGTTATAATGCAAATCACCCTAGACTCAAGTCACAACAACTAACCACCCCCTCCACACACCCCAGTGTGAGGCGTCAATCAAACCAACAAAATGGGAGATGAAAATTTCATAAACATGTCTCCAAGGTGGAATTTGATAATGATTCTATAGATAGTTCTTTACCTAGTAGCTACATGCGCTACGAAGGGTACTGCAAAAATCATCCTAGAACAATGTGCCAGTGGCACCCTATATGAGGCAATGAGCCTATCAAGCAGCAAAGTCTCGGGAGGTATAAGACATGAGCCTAACACCAGTACTAAAAACTAAAGACAACGTATTAGAAAAATCAATAATGTGATACAACCCTTAAGCATTACAAACCTATTCCTCTTAACTCAAGCTAAATATGGCTTTAGAGGTGATTCCCTACTAAAAAGCAACAAGCTTTGTGAAGGGTACTGAGTAAACCACTCAAAGTAAGTACAATTGTGGTGATTCAACCAAGCTAATGAGGCAAGGAAAGTATCATAATTGGGTTAAACGACTGACAAACTAAAATTGACTGAATAGAACCTACTCAAGCACTCACTACCACACATCAAAAACATCTTATGATAAGATAATGGTAAAGTAAAATGAATTAAACATAATGTGACACATGTAACAAAAAATGAAAGACAATTTCCATTATAAAAAACTGTATATACAAGTTTTCCTTACATGAACTTTAGGAATGATCAGCAAAGTTTGAGAAAAAAAAAGTTTCAAGAGTACACGGACCAAAAAAAAGTGAAAAGAGGAAGAAATCTAAGGAATAGTCGATTCACCAGCTCCATCGTTACTGATACACCTAAAAAAGGTTCAATTTTTCATATGCTTTTAATGCGTAAATGTGGTGATTTTCAATGATATTGCACTTTAAAAGAAGGTATTTTGTATATTTATGGTTTCAGGTATAGGAAATGGAGATTTGGAGAACAAGAAACAAAAATGGTGTAATTTGGAGCAGAAACAAGCAAGAAAGAAAATTTCTTCCTCGCACATTTTGATATGGATATGTTTGTCGGCACTATTTTTTGTTGAAGGAGTTGCTGACCAAAAGAAAATAAGTTGAGATTTTCATACCTATTTTATACTATTTTTTATGATATTGCACTTTAAAGAAAGGTATTTTTGATATTTTGTTGCAAGAATGGTGAATTAGGGTCATTGGAGCAAAAAGATGCAAAAAGGAGCAAATTTGGAGGTTAAAGGAAAAAAATGTGAAGATTTGAACTAGGGCGCCGACGGCGAGCCCAACGGCGTCGATGACGGACTTTTCTCGAGACCCTAAAATTAATTCACTTATAAGGCCCACTGACGGCGCCCTCGAGGCCGCCGACGGCGAGATGTCCAACTATGCATTGGATGAGGACAAATTTTGGAGGGGTGCTGATGCAACTCTTGGGAAAACTCATCCACATCTTTAAAGAGAAGACTTTGGCCGAAAATAGAGAGGGGAGAGGCTCAAATTTGAAGTGTGAAAAAGTGTAGAGAGTCTAAATTGAGAAGAATTCTTAGAGAGATTGTAAGAGTAGAGGAAAAGTGAGAGATTTCTTCCTCCTTGCCGCTTCGAAGACAAATTTTGTGTGTTGTAAAGAAAGGAAGAGATTCAGAGGAACTTCGAGGAGTTTGCTTGAGGAGAAATTAGAGATAAATTTATTTATTGTTGTAGTTTGTATGACTTTGATTTTATATATGAATACCGAGTTTTGTTGTTCCCCATGAGATCTGAGTAGTTTTCTCTGTCTTTCTGCTTGTCTTGTGATTTGTGAAATGGTGATTTGAA
>NW_018164885.1:30874-32657 GCF_001263595.1 Phalaenopsis equestris
GGAGCTCCGAGGTGAGAGATGGTATCCTCCCAGCCTAGTCGTAGATTCAGCAAACAAGCGTAAGATTAGTCAATGTTTTTTATGCCTGGACCAAAGGGTAAAGAATAGGCATGTCCCTATTTGGCACAATAATATTGAACTAATTCACTTAATCCATTCACTATAATTTATTGATAAGGAGAAGGATGATTTCTAATATATTGAATATCACATTAAAACCTTCATTAGTATAATTAGTTATTTAATAGTTATTAAAATTACATATTTATTTCAATTGCCTATTAGTGACATAAGCAAACTGAATCCCATTGTTGTGATTAAAGTATTACTTTTCTAAAGTCTGAGTTCGTAGTTCTAATATTACTCCCTGTGGGATCGATATCTAGGACTCCATTAGAGCCCTATATTACTTGAGCGATACATATACTTGCATTGATAAGTGTGACTTTACAACTATTGAATATTTTATACATACAACTTTTTTGAATCTATATCTGTTATTAAGTTTTTGGTGCGGTTGCTGAGGAATTAAATCTTTTAGCAGCAGTACTAAATACTTATATTTTTAAGCATATATAAAGTCGCTGTCAAGTTTTTGGCACAGTTGCCGGGGAGTAAACAAGAATCATAATTAGAGTAACGGACAAATTAGGATTAATAGAAAAGTTTTACTTAAATTGTAATTTATTTTAATATTTCGTTAATTCTTTTACTGTGTACTGATTTCAAATTGTATGCGTAAATTTGGACTTGAAAATCTTATACCCTACGATTTGGAATTAAAACGCACTGTTATAAAGATTAGAAAAAGATTAGAAGATTGAGAAGAGAACCTAGAAATTCTGATACAATGGAAAACAACATGAACAATCAAGGAATAGAAAATGAACACTAACCTAGACCCTACGAGAATATGCAAATCCTACAGCAGATGAAATTCACTTATCTATCTAACATCCTGATGTAGCTGGTACTTCATTTGAGCTAAAACCTGCTACTATCCAAATGGTACAAAACAATCAATTCAAAGGTACACCAAATGAAGATCCTAATTTACACCTCGCTAGTTTTTTAAAACTGTGTGCTACCTTTAAATATGACAGAGTTTCAAATGATGTTGTTAAACTTAGACTTTTCCTTTTTCACTTAGGGATAAGAATAAGATGTGGTTAAATTCATTAGCACCATGATCTATTAGAACTTGGGGAGAACTTTCACAAAAATTTCTATCCAAATATTTCCCTCCATCCAAAACTGCTAAACATAGAAAAGACGTAACATCGTTCTATCAGATTGATGGAGAGTCAATATATGAAGCTTGGAAGTGATTTAAAGGTCTTCTTAGGAAATGCCCTCATCATTCGTTACCAGATTGATTGAAAATTCAAATTTTTTATAATGGATTTATGGGATCACTTAGATTGATTATAGATATTGCGGCTGGTGGTTCGTTAATGTTAAAGCCTTTTGATGAGGCTTATTCGTTAATAGAAGAGATGACTACCAAAAATTTTCAATGGCCCTCTGAAAGGGTAAATCCTAAAAGAGTAGCTAGTATCCATGATTCTGATGCAATATATATGTTAGCTTCACAGATTGCTGCAATATCAAAGAAATTTGATCATTATGGAATGAATTATTCTCCAACACCTCTTATGATGGAAGAGAATTCATCTGGGCAATTTATGGATGCTCAACCTTCTTATGAGACTTTAAATGCTATTAACAATAGACCCAACAGCCCTTATTTGAACTATTATAACCCATGTTGGAAGAATCATCC
>NW_018164885.1:33754-34357 GCF_001263595.1 Phalaenopsis equestris
CAATGAGAGTTAACGATCAAGAAGTGACTTTTAACATTGCAAAATCTATGAAATACCCTACTGTTGAAAGAGATAATGAATGTTTTCACATGGAAATTAGTGAACATCTATTGAATGAACATTTTAAAGAATATGTTGAAGAGAAAGAACAATTTGAAGATAGTGATGAAATTATTTTGGACGAATTAGAAAATGAAGAATTAGATTCTGTTCAGGAATGATTTGAGATGCTAGATATTATAGAAAATGCTGATAAGAATCTATTTCCGTCAATTATAAAACCACGTGAACTTGAGTTGAAAATATTGCCTAACCACTTAAAATATGTGTTTCTGGGAGACTCATCTACATTACCTGTCATTATATCTTTAGAATTAGATGATTTGTACGAGCAAAGACTGTTAGATACATTGAAAGATATAAGAAAGCTTTTGGTTGGATCTTAGCTGATATTAAGGGAATCAGTCCTTCTATCTGTATGCACAAAATTATATTAGATAAATAATATAAATCAAGAGGTTATCCACAAAGGAAATTAAACTTAATAATTAAAGAAGTAGTTAAAAAATAAATTTTGAAATGGTTAGACACTGAAATTATATA
>NW_018164885.1:34457-35581 GCF_001263595.1 Phalaenopsis equestris
TATTGTTAATTATATTGTAAGTGATTTTTTGCCACTTATGTTGACACTGCAACAACCAAAAAAATTCATTCATGATGCGAAATTATATTTTTGGGATGAGCCTCATTTATATAAACAATGTAAGGATCTTATTATGAGGATATGTGTATCTTATGAAGAAACTGATCTAATCATTCAGAAATGTCATGATTCTGAATTTGGAGGACATTTTGGGATTGATAAAACTGCTTATAAAATTTAACAAACTGGATTTTATTGGCCTATTTGGATTTTTTTGGCCTACTATCTTTAGAGATGTTTATAGATACATAAAAACTTGTGATCGATGTCAATGAGTAGGTAATATATCTAGAAGAAATGAAAAGCCTCGAATTTCATGTTAGAAGTTGAGATCTTTGATGTTTAGGGATTAGACTTCATGGGACCATTTATTTTTTCATTTGGGAAATTATATATATTAATTGTTGTAGACTACATTTCTATGTGGATTAAAGCACAAGCTTTACATTGTTGTGATGCTAAAAGTATTTCAAGCTTTTTATTGAAAAATATTTTCACTAGATACAAAACGCTTATAATGATTATCACTGACGGAGGATCCCATTTTAGAAATAAATATTTTCAGAGATTGGTAGAAAAAATTAATATTATTCATTCAATCTCTACCGCCTATCATCCTCAAACCAATGGGTTAGCTGAAGTTTCTAATAGAAATTAAACAAATACTTGAAAAGACTGTAAACCCTAGTAGAGTATATTGGTTCACTAGACTGGATACCGCATTATGGGCTTACAGGACTGCTTATAAAACTCCTATTGGAATGACTCCTTACAGATTGATTTTTGGAAATACTTGCCACTTACCAGTAGAATTGGAGCATAAAGCATATTGGGCGATTAAAAAATTCAGTTATAATTTGAAGGATGCTGGTAAGAAGAGATTATTACAATTAAATGAATTGGAAGAATTAAGAAATGAATCTTATGATAACGACAGAATTTATAAGGAAAAACTAAAGTTATGACATGATCGAAATATTAACCAAAAGAACTTTAAGGGCTTGTTTGGCGCAGCTGCAGATTCTCAGCTTTTCAGCTGCAGCTGCGCTGCCCCCGGCAGCAGG
>NW_018164885.1:35857-37190 GCF_001263595.1 Phalaenopsis equestris
CGATCCCGTGGCGGGTGCCATCGATACCGCCGACGGCGGGTTTTTCCTAAGAGTCCAGGAAATTAATTATAGAAGGCTCGTCAACGGCGCCCTCAACACCGCCGACGGCAAGACTGGCGAGATGGCGGTTTCTGGAGTTTGAATGGCAGTTTTTGGCAGTTTTTGGGTGGGAGTTACTCATTTTAAACTCCTAAATTCATTCCTAAGTCCATATTTCCCCCAAAAATGAAGTGAAACTCCACCAATTTCATTCCTATGGCGTCCAATTCCCTTGATAATCCTAGAATGTGAGTGTTCAATCGGAGAAAGTTCATTAGTGCGGAAGCGCAGTGAATCTTCTACAAGGTACTGACAAAGAAAAGATTAATCATGGAACGAGGATTCGTAAATCGCAGCTTGAATAATCCCTCTAATCCCTCTACGGCAATTGAGGAAATGATAGTGCAGCAAAGATGGGAAGTGTTGTGCAATACTATCGCCGCCGTGGTTGTTCCTGTGGTAAAGGAATTTTATGCAAATTTGCATGGAATCAACCAGAGAGTCATTTATGTACGAGATAGATGGATAACTTTCACTCCTGCACGGATCAATGAATTATACATGATTGATAACATTCCTTTCTGCCATTATTCCAACTTTGTCCCAAAAAGAAATCAGATGAATGAGATTTACCAATATTTAACTGACGAAACTGAAGACCAGGAAATGCGAGAAAACGGGTATGTTAGTTTTTCTGCGACACTCCTAAATCCCCTTTCGAAACACTGGCACTTCTTCATTTCTGCGAAACTGTTACCAACAATGAAGATCGGTAAAGTTTCTAAAGGAAGTGCTGCATCCAAATTGGACTGTCGATCAATATTGGATCAATAATTGTGAAGTCGGTTTTGGGCCTGATCGTGCATGAATCATCTTATGGGTTTGGACACCCTTCCACAATTTTCTCACTTTGCAGTCAGTTCAAGTATCCTATGAAAATTTGGGAAAAGGTACTTCTACCTTGGAAACCTTTGGACCCAACTGAGAGATTCCCAGCTTTTGAAGATGAAAATGACATGACTATTATGATAGATCAATCATCTCAGAATTCACTGCCGGTCCAGCCCTTAGTTCCAGACAAGACTCCGGTGATCTTGCGTAGAATCAAAAAATTGGAGAAGGAGGTACAAAATGTCATGAATGTAATTAATAATATCTCTGATTTCTTCGACCATCTAGAATGGAGGATGAAAGAACATTTTTCTGACTCTGGACATATAGAAGATAGTTTGATATGACTGATGAGAAGGATGAAATTGATAGAAGAGGATTCTACTGAAGAATTTTCATACCG
>NW_018164885.1:37525-39711 GCF_001263595.1 Phalaenopsis equestris
AATTTATATATAATTGTGATGTTTTGTGTTGTGAATGTTTATTGGTGTTAGTACATCATTTAATCACTTAAAATTATATCTATAATGATTGAACGGAAGTTGTTGAGGCTTGAAATTGATCAAAATCACAAAAATCCAGGAATTGAACCAAATCAATAAAGCCCGTTGACAGCGCCCTCGACGCCGCCGATGGCTGACATTTCCCGAGACTTAGGATTTAAATTCAATAGAGCGAGCCGACGGCGTCAAATACCCCGCCGATGGTGAGATCCCAAAAAAATACCTTTAACCGTGATTTTGACCAGTCAACCGCCACTATTCATCATCCCCTGCCTCTGAAAAATGCGATTTTTGACCTAGGGCTTGAGAGATCTTGGATTAGGAGGCGATTTCAAGGCATTTAGACACAGGATTTGATCATCTCTATGTAAGAGCTTCACTTCAAGTTTAAAATATTTTATTTTCACCATGAATTTATTCCACATTGAGGAGATCCAAAAAATTTGAGAATGTGAAGAAAATATTGGGAAGAAATTCATGGAACTTAGTGTTGACTCTTAGAATTTTTTTTGGAAGCTATTATTATTTGCATATTTGAAGTATATTTTGAAATTTTTCTATATTTGAGATTGGATTGAAATGGCTCCATAATAAAAGAGATGACCTGAGTTGGATGAGTCTCGCTTCGTAAATATGAAGGCTCAATCAAGGTTTACTTTAGTGTTTAAAGGAAAGAAGTGTATATAAGATCGAGTTTTTGAGAGTCCAGGAAGAGAAATTGAAAGAGTTATTACCGAGCAGAGGTGGGAAAACTTCTGTTACACCATCAATAAAGCTGTTCTAATTATTATGAAAGAATTATATACTAACGTATTCTATTATGAAGACGGAATCGTTCAAGTGCGGGGATTTCCTGTTGAATTTAATGCCACCCGCATTAACACCTTTTACGAAGTCTTAGACTCTTATAACTGTTCTTATAGCTGCCAATATGAATCCTTTAGTATAATGGAAGGCCCCCTGAATGATGTGATTAACTTTCTCACCGATGTGAAAGGAACTTGGAAGATTAAGCAAAGAGAACGGGTAAATTTTTCTGCTTCCATGTTAAATACCACCTCTAAAGCGTGACACTATTTTATTTCCTCTACTTTGTTACCAACTTATCACCATAGTGAGGTAACTAGAGATAGAGCTATTCTGAATTTCTGTATTCAGAATAATAGAAATATGTTTTTTAAGAATATATTGACTACGGCAAGAAGTGAGACAAGTGGAGGGCTAGAACTTCTGGCCTTTTTATGCACTTTACCAACTTTCTGGAGTGGAAGCTAGAAATGAAGAATGGGTTTACCCTATGAAACCCATTAGTAAAGCCAATTTGAAAACTTATGAATTCCATGAGAAATGGAGAACTGGAAGTATGAGTGAAGAACCTTCTACTAGTAGAGATGTCCCCTCTACAAGTTATGACCTTCCCCTTCTAGTTCCCCCACTCTAACTGACTTGATGAATGAGTTGACCATGCAGCGGAAGAGTATATAATTAATAAATGAAAGGATTGGAGGTTTAGAACGTTGACATGATTATGATAGTGAGTACCTTCAGAGGCATTCAAATTTTGAGATAGCTTATTTACTTTTCTTGAGTGCCCCCGATATACTCAGTATCAGCCCAATCCACCTGCTGATCAAGGAGACGAAGACATAGTTTGGGATTTTGATATCTGAATGTAATTGATGTACTTGTACTTATACTTTTTTTTGTAATCTTTTATAATAGAAATGGATGTTTGTGTGTGTTTGTACTTTCATTTGTATTGTTATGTTGTAATTGAATAATTTTTAATTATTATTTTAAATGTTAGTGTGGTAGTTAAAATTTGCGTGCGTAGTATAACGGATGTTTGATTAGTACTTTGTGAATTGTATTGTAATGTGATTTTTATTTCGCATTTTAATTGTAATTATTTTTTTTAATATTGTGGATATGTTAGTGAGTTATTGTGTTTGTTTAATGTTTTAGTTTTGTACTTATTTCAAAATTTCATTACCCAGCAATTTCTCTAATGATTTATATATGTAGAAAGCTCCTAATGTTACAGACCACGTGAAGTAGAAATTTTGAGAAGGACTGCAAAAATTTCAGAATGATGAAAATGCCTACAATACTGAGGTATGATTTAT
>NW_018164885.1:40747-41402 GCF_001263595.1 Phalaenopsis equestris
TAGGGGCTTACCTCGACGGCGTCCTCGAGGCCGCCAACGGCGAGCTCGGTGGTTATGTCCAACTATGCATTGGATGAGGACGAATTTTGGAGGGGTGCTGAGACAACTCTTGGGAAAACTCATCCACATCTTTAAAGAGAATACTTTGGCCAAAAATAGAGAGGGGAGAGGCTCAAATTTGAAGTGTGAAAAAGTGTAGAGAGTCTAAATTTAGAAAAATTCTTCAAGAGATTGTAAGATTGGAGGGAAAGTGAGAGATTTCTTCCTCCTTGCAGCTTCGAAGAGGAATTTTGTGCGTTGTAATGAAAGGAAGAGATTTTGAAGAACTTCAAGGAGTTTGCTTGGGGAGAAATTGGAGATAAGTTTATTTATTGTTGTAGTTTGTATGACTTTGATTTTATATATGAATTCCGAGTTTTGTTGTTCCCCATGAGATCTGAGTAGTTTTCTCTGTCTTTCTGCTTGTCTTGAGATTTGTGAAATGGTGATTTGAATTGGTTGAGCCAAAAAAATATTAAAGAAATTGTGATGATATTTTCATTTTGATCTTAATTTACTTTCAATCTGACCAATTGATTTGTTAAAATAAGTTGAGTTTTACAATTAAAGTGAAGATTACATCCAAGATTCAGGGAGGTCAAAGCCCTTGGAGGTT
>NW_018164885.1:41511-45053 GCF_001263595.1 Phalaenopsis equestris
TTAGCCCTCAGGCGAGGGGAACATGGGAGCTCCTAAGTGAGAGCTGGTATCCTCCCAGCCTAACTGCAGATTCAGTAAACAAGCGTAGGATTAGTCAATGTTCTTTATGCCTGGACCAGAGGGTAAAGAATAGGTATGCTTCTATTTGACACAATACAATGGAACTAATTCACTTTATCCATTCACTATAATTTCTTGACAAGGAGAAGGATGTTTTCTTATATATTGAATATCACATTAGAACCTTTATTAGTATAATTAATTATTTAATAGTAATATTTATTTCAATTGTCTATTAGTGAAAGATAAGAAAATTGAATTTCATTGTTGTGATTAAAGTATTGCTTTTCTAAAGTCTTAGTTTGTAGTTCTAATATTACTCCATGTGGGATCGATATCTAGGACTCCATTAAAGCCCTATATTACTTGAGCGATACGTATTTTTGCGTTGATAAGTGTGACTTTGCAATTATTGAATATTTTATACATACATCTTTATAGAATTTATATCTTATCGGCGCTATTTTGGGGGTTTGTGGGGAGTTGAGAGAAAGGAATTTGGGAATGTTTAGGATTTATTGAGATTTTTCGGGAATTTTCGGAGTTTTTGGGATTTTGAGCTATGGAGGGGTATTTTGGTAATTTGGCCATCTTTGGAGATTTTGGGTAGTTTTGGATAATTTGGAGGTTTTGAAAAGTAAACTTGGGAATTTTGGCAAAGTTTAGGTTTTCAAGGGTGTTTAGGTAATTTGGAGTGCTTAGGGGCAAAAAGGGTAGGTTGGGTATCTTGGTAGAGTTGGAGTGCAAACTACCATCAATAAGCCATGGACCAATGGAAACCCCATTTTGGGTCCTTATGTAGTGGTCTTAGCTAAACCATAGCCCTAGGGCTAGTAGGTTTTCATGGTCTTGAGTTTCCCCCGTAGTGACCTCACCTACTAAGTATTTAGAGGTTGAGACCAACATGTGAAACTTCAAGTTGAGTAAAGAAGAGTTTGGAATTTCTAGTGGTGAGGGTGTCTTTTCTAGTTTTCTAAGAATAGTCAATAGGAAAATCTTATGGTTAAACCTTAAGCTACTAAAGAGGAAAAAACTAAACCTCAACAAAAAATTAGGTCAACATAACTGTTATTAAGTTTCTGGTGCAGTTGTTGAGGAATTAAATCTTTTAGCAGCAGTACTAAATACTTATATTCTTAGGCATATAAAAAGTCGTTGTCAGTCGCCCGTTGGTTTCCACAATCATCTTCCCACAGTCAATGATGATATAATCTTGTCCAACTCCTATCTAGGCGGACTATAGTTTGAACAAAAACATAACATATTAGGGGGCAACTGGTAGATGAAATTTATTATTGTCGACACTATTTTTTTGTTGTGGAGTTGCCCGTTGGAAGCGGTCGGTTGCCGAAATCGAAATCCCGTCGCCTGCTTTGGAAGGAAATTTAATTTACATATATATAAGTTTAGAAAAAATATGAAATTAAATTGATCCCATATCTTCCATATTTTAAATGAAAGAGTACTATACCTCAAACCCTGTATCTATCCGGAAAGATAAACATAAGACATGAGGGTGAGGTTCGATAAAATAAACTAAGAAATATAGGACATCCATTTGGTCTACGAAAATCATTTTATTTGCCGACAATTTTCCCTATTTAATAGAAAGAATTAAAGAGGGTTTATATTAAGTTGGGTTCAGACAAGCTTCCTATAAGAGCAAGCCATTGTAGTTAATTACATCTTAGATAATCGAAGTCACCTAAGAAAACTCTCGATAAAAATCAAGAAATATTACATTCACGGAGTTCAAAACGATAGGACTTTTCAACAAAATCGGACAAAGAGGTGTGAAGTGGGAATGGCTCAAATTTGGAAAATTTTATTTTTGGAATGCAAAGGAGGAAGAACTAGGGGATGTCATGGATCCGGAGGAGAACCTCGGTGACTTTCCAATATATCAAATTGTTTGGCTTCAGTTTTGAGGAGAAATTGTTTGAATGTTTTGTCCTACCAATTTTATTAATTAGGGCTTACATTCTTGTGAAACGATCACACAAATAGCCTAAAAGATGTGAGGATTTAGGTCGTGACGAACGACAGCCTTGCAATCCTAAGACGAGTTAGGGCTTATAATGTATAGCAGAGCTGTACAAAGGCCTAAAAATAAGGTGAGGATTTATGTTGCATAATCAAACAACCTCGAAATCCTATGGTTTTGGTTGTTTAATTCTAAGGAAGGAATGGTTTAGCTGGGGAAGAAAGGTTTTGTTGTTGAAGATGGTTTTGCTGCCCACCATGCTAACTCCAAGCTCCTCGTCGTGACGAGTTTAAGTTTTCTAGTGTGTCAAGTTATGATGTCAAATCAGATGGCCCTATGATTGTAGTTCTTTAAATCTTATGGGGCATATTAAAATTGATTAGAGTGACACCTGTTAGGATCATACGGTTCCCTCGTTCCAGTACCACTATTTTCTATCAAATTCACTTAGTCCGGATGAATTTACTAAACTCAACTTAATGAGTTCCATACTTTCATTTAGACTGTGAGAATCCTTGTTAGAAACCGTAGGTTACCTCCTCCGAGGAATTCCTGATCATCCAATAGAGACGTCTTAATTTAATTGCAATTGTGGTTTTTGTAATGTTTGTGATTAAATTTTGAGTTGTCTTATATTTTGAATGTTGTGGCGGTGAATTTTATCTTGATTAATTTTAGTTTTGGTTTTGGTTTTACGGCTATCCTAGTAGCTTTGGTTTTCATACAGGGTGAAATCGTTGTTTAACATGCAAGCTTCATAAGCATAAAATGCAGTGTGGAAAGTATAGAAAAAAGACGGTACTGTAAACTGTAAAAGCGTATCTGACGAGTCTTCTCGTTCTACCACCTGAAACTCAAAATGCATGTAAGGGAATTTTATGTAAAGTGGAAAAATATGGTTCTGATGATTTACCAAATCTTAAATCATATCTTGGTGAGCCCCTATTAATTCAATTAATGATGATCTTAATAAGCAAGACATAGTGAGTTTAGTAAACCTCTGAGGTATCCAACAGGTCAGGAGAAAAAGCAGGTCCATGCTTTCCCCTCACCGCCTGGTGAAAAGTCTCGAGCTCATTTAAACTTATTTTGTCGCTTAATAATTCATCCTGTAAATATCTTTAGTGTCCAGTGAACATCAATGTTTCAATTATCCCTAAGAGGAAGGTAATCATCATTTGTCATTTAATTTGAGAATTATGTGGGTGAAGACCCTTAAAAGGGGTAAGTTAATGCTATTAAGACACTTGGCCAATTTTAGCTTTAACTCGGGATTGTAGTGTTCAATTTCTAGTTACATTCACTTTTCTAATCCTCATTTAGCCAAATTTGATTTAGCTTAGGTCACTACTAAGCCCTTAAGACCTTGGTGGATGTCTTAGTCATTTTGAAAGAGATTAAATTTTAAGTGATAATAATTCATCATCAAAACATTTGAATGTCACTTGAACAAAAAATAGGGTTATTAAATTAATGAGTTATTAACACCCAAAATCAT
>NW_018164885.1:45182-85279 GCF_001263595.1 Phalaenopsis equestris
ATTAAGATCAAAGGTTGCCCATTTCCCTTTCTTGAATTAAGCCTAAATGCTAATTAAGGCTAAATTTCTAAAATTACACTTTTGCCCCTAAGGCTCTAATACTTCATAATTCATTAAATTTAATTCAAATGACTTTGGAATTTGCATCCCATCTCACTCATGGGTCAATTAAAACATCAGAGGAGAAAATATAATTTTTCAAATTATAATTTAATTTATATAATTATTGATATGCAAAAATAGGGTTTTTTTAAAGAAAATTCCATAGCTTGACCAAGGCAGAGCCTAATCCCTTGAAATTTTTACTAGATGTAGAACTAGACCGGATAAGCCTTTAGATCAAATTTCATAATTTTTTGAATTCTCTGTGATTTATTAGAATAATTTAAGAGTGTTAATTAATTATAAAATATTTTAAATTTGAAAAATTAAGTTTTGCCTTTTTATTAAATCTCTCTCAGGTCAAAGAACCCAAAGAAACAAATTTCACATTTTTCAAACTTTCTTTGAATTATTAGAATTATTTAAATGAAAGGTTAAGAAAAATCATTTTTTAGCCTTTAAAAATTATTTTTAGCTTTAAAATTCAATATCTTCACTTAAAAAAGAATTAGGAAAAATATTTCAATTGCTCCTAAGTGCTTAAGAAACAATTGAGAACATTTCCATGAATTTTATCAATTTTGTGATTTTTATTTATTTTTAATTATTTAAATTTTAAAATAGGGTTAAAAAATGAAGTTTTTATTTTAATTACAATTTTATTTTTAGAAAATTCTCCTGATCACAAAGAGCACCCAAATCCATATTTTATAATTTTTTGAGTTATATTTTAATTATTAAAAATCATTTTAGTGTCAAAAATATCATTTAACTTAGAAAATCAAGTTAAGTTATCAAATGAACTTCAAATGTTTTGAAATTTTTATGGGGAGTTCTATGAACTTTAAATCACAGTAAAAAATCAAAATCAAGTTATTTAGATGATTGTTTTTCCCAAATTAATTCTTGAAAAATATAGATCTCTATCTAAAGGTCTTCTTTGACTTTGGAAAAATAAGAGAATATCCCCCATGACAGAGGCAACAACATGTCAAAATATCAAGGTATGGTGAAATGTCTACATGCATGGAGAGTTAAAAGACTCAAAATCATATTTAATTAAATAAAAATAAAATATGCATAAAATAAACTTCAAACCATTTCCACACTGTTCTCCTCTATTCACTGAGAACTAGGGTATTTTTCTTTTATTTTTGTGATTTTTCTATACCAAGATATGAGTTTTTGAAGTTCTAGCCATTAAATAAATAAAATAAAGCCTTATTTTTCTACTTATCCAGAGCGGAACCACATCAACCTCGGCGTCTCCAAAGCTCCACTCGACGTCTTTCGGTTCGGCGCCACCATCTGAGTCAGCCTACGCTTTATGAACCACGCTCCCATCCGGTACAATTAGAGCCCTCCATTTGATACATGCGCGATCCAACGGCTGTGGGTCTTCGTCCCCAAATAGTGTGAACCCATAATCGTTAACACTAAAACCTTAAGATCTCTCTCATTTCTCGACCAAATTACCTTGGGTTTGATCTTATGGACTCGTCTAAGTGTGACGAAAATATTCATACAGTAAACATGCCATTAAACTAACCCTAATCACATGGAGAATCAAAATAGGCTCAGGAAGAGGGAAAGTTCAATACCTTTTCTTTGAGAAGGGAAGTTTCAATCAGAGGTGTTTGACACATTTGTGGACGTCCAAGGAGGCAAGGGATTGAGCCTCTAGTCGTGGTGAAAGGTCTAGACCCAAATTCGATCAAGGCCAAATTTTGGCGTTGATCAAAGTCTAGTGTAGAGGCTCTCTGTGAGGGGGTTTGATGGGGCTTTGTCTTCTTTTACTGTGGTGAAGGTGTGGGTGAGTTTAATTTGATTTTTTTGCACTGTGGAGGTGTGGAGAGTTCTGTCCTATCTTCGGTAAGGGTTTAAGCTCAAAAATTGAACTCTGACAAGGAAGTGGTTGAGTTGCACTAAAGAGGTCTCAAAGAGTCTATGGGAGCAATTTAGAGGGGTCTCCTTGAGAAAATTCCAGTACTTCTCTCTTGGTCATAAACGGACCATTTTATAGTCATGGCCGAAGAGGAGAGGTCAGGGCATGGTCATGGGTGCAAAAGCTTGCTTAGGTGGTAGCCTAAGAGGCTCTAAGGTTTAATTGAGGTGAGCTGGCTCTTAGGGCTAAGGATGGGTTTGATTTAAGGGTGGTGGCTCTTGGTTTTGAGATTTTCCAATGACTAGACCGGCTGGAAAGGGCCAGGCCAATGACTAGACCGGCTGGAAGGGCCAGGGGAGGTGGCCAGGAGGTCAGGTTAGTCAGGGGAGGCTTAATTATGGTTTACCCCCAAGGGCTAGTCATGATGGAAGAGATATTTGGTTTAAGACCCAAAAATGGGTATGAATCCCTTAATTTAGGGACCCATTGGTCCATATCTTACTTTGGTGGCTTTTGTATGGTTTAGCCTGGTCCAAAGGAATGGCTTAGTGGCTGTGGTGGACTTTGGTTGGCCAATTTGACTTGATTAGGTCAATTTTGGGAAGGGGTCCATGTGGGTCAAAATGGCTAAAGGTTGGTTTTGGGTTAGTCTAGTCATGATTTTAAGCCCAATTAATTGATCAACATTGTGTATATGATTTTAATGAAGATTTTAGGTGAAGGATTGAAATGATTTTGAGTTCAATTGGGGGTTCAATTTGAAGGATTTTGGAAATTTGGTCACTTTGGGCATGTTGGGCTAGACTTGAGTCTAGATTGGGCTAAGCTTGGGCTAATCCAAATTTATTGTTGAAAATGGTCAATATGAATGTCATGAAGAGTTTTCAACATAAATTGCGTGCCAATTTTGGGGCCAAGGCATTCAATTTGGTGAAATTTGGAGACCTAGCCAATTTGGGGATTCTTTGATTTGGGTCAAAATTAAATGAAATTGAGGCTTTACCAAGGCCAATTGAAGGTCAAGTTTGATGTTTAGGAATATTACGAAGAGTTTTCAACATAAATTGTGTCAAATTGAGTAGATTATGGGGTTCAATTTGGTCGGATTAAGTCATGTAGCCAAAATTAGGGGTTTTACTTAGATCAAAATTAGGCTCAAACCATGGGCCAATTAAGCTTGGATTTTGTTTAAATTGGTCATATGAAAGGTGAATTTAAGTATAGGGTTGATATTGAAGAACATTGGGCCCAAATTGATGGACATTTAAGGTGAATTTGGGGAAATTGGGTTTTTAAAGCCAATTTGGGGGTTTTGGTCAAAATGGTCAAATTGGTCAAAATTGTGTTCAATTGAATGGTCCAAATTGGTTTTAGAGACATTTGGAGTGATTTTGGATGTTTTGGGAAAGTTTGGGGTGCCAAAGTTTTTTTTATAATTTTGGTAATTTTGGGGGTATTTTGGTAAATTTGGCATTTTTGGGTGGTTCGGGTAATTTGGGTATCTTCAAATAATTTAAAATGATTTTTAAACAAGGTTGGATATTCTGGGTGAATTTGAGGATTTTGACCAAATTTGGGATTTAGGGGTGTTTAGGTAATTTCAGTAGGTTTGGGGGTGAAAGGTCAAATTGGGTATTTTGGTAAGGTTGGGGTATCAACCACCCTACATGAGCTAAGGACCAATGGAATCCCCATTTGGGTCCTCTATGTATTGGTTGTAGCTAAACCCTAGCCTAGGGCTAGTGGCTTTAGGGGACTATCTACATGAGTCTCCCAAAGGATCAAGGGATCAAACTCAACAAATATTGGATTTAGGATTGTGAGGGATTGTGAGTGAGAGTGAGTGCAAGTGGGTGCAAGTGAGTGAACCAACTCCAGACCAACATCCACTATCAACCCTAAGGTCAAATGGTTATATGGGAACTCTTCTTGAGCTCCCCCATAATGACCCCACGTACTAAGTGCTAGAGGTTATGACCAATATGTGGAATTTTAAGTTGAGCATGGAGGAGTGTAGAATTTCAAATGACGAGGGTTCCTTTTCTATTTTTCTAAGAATAGTCACTAGGAAAGTCCTATGGTTAGACCCTAGTCTACTAAATAAGAAAAACTAAACCTCAACCAAAAGTGAGGTCAACAATGTCTTTCTATGTTTAATAACTTTTACACTTCTCACATATTTTTGAATGAAATTTCAGTTTAAAGAAAGGTAGTTTTCATGCTTATTTTATAGGCCTATCTGTTAGGAACAAAACACAACTGAAACGGGGCAAAACAGAGCTGAAATAGAGTCAAACGGTGGAGCAACTACAGACCGGCACCAATGGCGCCCAAACCGGCGGTGACGACGCCCGAATCCAAAGAATGGAAAAAATATGGAGCTGAAGGCGCCCAAAATAGCACCGACGGAGCCTGAGACAGCTTGGACGTGATTTTGGGCGGTTATGGCCGAGATTCAATGTATTTGGATGCTTTTTGGAAGGTTGCTTGAGGCATCTCTTAGAAAATTCATCCCTACACTATAATAGAGCGATTTTATGTTAGAAAGGGTGGAGTGTGTGAGTGTAAGAACGTGGAGAATATTTATAGATCTTAGCATAGGAGTAGAAATGTAGATTTCTACTTGAGATTTCTACCTTTTTGGAGAGATAGGAGAGGGGATTTGGTAAGAATATATAAGGAGATGTACTAGCATTGCATGGATCAGCGGGAGACTTCTTAGGAAAAATTTTTATCCTTCTTTCAAGGGGAAAAAGCTAAGTATTGTGTTCTTCATTATCTTATGATTTTTTAAACAATTTTCTAGTAGATTTGCTTTGAAGAAAAGAAGTTTTCCGTTGTGTTTTCTTCGTGCTTTGTTATGTATCTTTCTTACTCTTTCTTCTTATTAGGAAATAGTGGCATGAGAAGATTATTTCATTGTTTTCCTTTTACTTTTATTTTGTAATGAGTAGGATTCATGTTTAGGATATTGGGATGCATTCTAGAAGAATTTTTTATTATAAATGTAATGGTTTTTACTTGCACTTTCTTTACATTACAATAAGGGCCCGTTGTAGTGTTAAAATTCGTTGTAATTGCATTAAGACCATGTTGAACCACATGCAAATTTCATGGATGGTGAAGTTCATGGGGGTTGAGTGCAAATAAATATGGAAACATATATATTACTAGGCGAAGAATTGGAGATTCTAGGGTGACAAACTAAAATCCTCAATTGGGTCGTAGTGTTTAAGAACTAAAGTGAGAGTTAGCCTTCAGGGGAAGGAAAGTGGGAGCTCTGGAGTGAAAGTCAGTATCATCCGAGCCTAACCACGGATTTAGAGACTAAACCTAAGATTAGCCAACGATTCTCTATAACACTTGACTGAGGGTAGAGAATTAAAATTGCTCCTATTTGGCACATACAATATTTAATATATCTCATTCTTTTATGTTGTCCAATTCACTATATAAGAATAGCAGTTTTTAACATCTCAAAATTCTCCAAACTAATTCATCGAAAAAAAGTTATCTTTAGAATTAATATTTCCATTTAGGGTTAGTTATTAGTTGTTTTAAACTTAAAACTTACATTTAGGATTACTTATTAGAAAAACCACTTAAATCGATCTTTCAAACTAAGGACTAATAGTAGTATACTAGAATTTGACTAAGGACCACTTACCTCGCTTCTTCGTGGGATTGACACTGGGGTTTTTAAGGAAAGCCTTATATTACTTGAAGTGATACGTGCACTTGCGTAGAACCACTAGTGTGTGAACTAATTTCTATATTTTATAACATTTTGATTTTGCTCTGATCCCAATTTTGGAGTCTAAACAGAGGCCAACGGACCAGTCGACTGACCCTTTGGATGACCGCTCTCTTTCACCTAAGGTGCCTTTCTCAAGAAACCTTATAAGCACCCACTCGTGAGCGGTTTTCCTTTGCCCACACCATCTCACCAAGGTGACCGAAGAGCAAGTCTAAAGACCCCACCTAATCCTCTAGGTTTGGTCTCACCCATTTCCTCAGCACCACTTTCTTCCACGGTTCTCCTTCTACTCAGGAGCCAGTCTCCCGCCTTAGATCTTTAAAAAACATCTAATATATGGTTTTGTCGACTTGCCAACCTTGGGGAGTGACTCATTAACCATATTGGTGGTCTGAGCTAAGACATGCTAGGTTAAGAAATTAAATAAAGATAGAAAAATGCTCCACCCACTCCATATTTATAAGATTCCAAGGAAAGAAATTCAAGGGGGGCTCTATTTTATTTTTAAGTAATCATAAATACTATTCACATTTTTGTATTAAATTATTTGTTTCTTATTGCAATGTACCTATCAAGAAGCAAGACAATCGAGTAACTAAATATGTACATAAAAAATACGTCAACGTGCATATCAAGGAACCATAACGGACCAAAAGTAGCATGGTCAAAGAGGGTCAACTAAGGGTCAAAGGACACATCACAACCTAATTGAACAAAAGTTCCCTAGGTCAAAGGTAAGAAATTGTCTAACCGAGTGGAGGAATCAACCCAATTCTCAGAACAACCTTATGAGTCATCTAAGGGGAACCCCACCAAACTCGCCAAGTGTATGAAGGTGTTTATCACGATACCCTTAAAAGCTCCCTGATGGTTCTTTTGTGAAAAAGGAGGGCTACCTATCAGATTATGATGATTCACCATCTACTCAACAACCTCGCCCATCCTGATCATAAGAGTATCGTCCAAGGTATCAAAAATCAACCGGCAAACCAAAGAAGACCATCAGCCGTGCAGGCCAACCAATCAAAGATTCAGACGATCGACAGACAATTCGAAGTTAATCGACTACCCAAACGTAGCAGAACCTATTGAACAGGCCTTGTCGATCTAAGGATTACTAACCGAAGCTGAAGAGTTTTTATTTATTTATTTATTTGTTTGTTTGTTTTAAACTAAAATAACTTGGAGCGCCCTTATTAAAATAGAAGCAAACATGTAATTATACTCCTTATACCCTCTTGTCTATAAACAGGAGTTCATTTCTACACTAAAAAGGCTAATCAAACGAGGACTAAATCTCTAGGAATTCTACTCTATCTCTCAACTTCTACGCTCTATTCTTAGGTGTGGTTCACAGGATACTTTTGGATTTTACAAGTGTCATAAAATCATGTATGAACGCGTATATTTTATTTTAAAAAAGTTTATAATAATAAAAATGTTATGTAATATTAAAGAATTAAATGTTATGTAGGATATATAAATTCATCATACTTATGCTGGTATGTATTTAAATGTCCCTCAAAAAATTTTGGAGCCCATGGACGAGTCTTATATGAAAAGGACCAAATTTTTTATTGAAAAAATACCAAACACGTCAACATTATTAAAGAGTAAGGCGGAGATGGACGGGCAAGGCGTTGAAACATTGTGGTGCCGAAAGCAGATTATTAAATAAAAGGTTATTGCAAAATGAAATTGTGAAGTAAATTGCAAAAATAGAGCGAATTGAAGGGGAAAAAAAGTGAATAAAAATATTATAATTAATCTAATTGATCAGCTCATGCTCGGCTCGTTAAGAAGCTCGTGTTTGGCTCATTCGCTAAGTTAACTTGTCGAACACGAACAACACGAACAAATATTTGTTCATTCGTGTTTGGTTTTGACTTGAAATACTACTAATCAATTATATATATATTTATATATTTGATGAGTAGTATTTTTAAAAAGTTTAATTAACTTCAAGGTTATAAAGATTTATAATCAATTAAAAGTACTAATTAATAAAAATATAATAAAAATTAATAAATTAGATTCAAATGATCTTTTAAATCTTGCTCCAACCCTTAACATATTATGGCTATGCAATTAGGGTTGTCAAAATGACTCTTTGTTCGTGAACTGCTCGTGTTTGGCTCACTAAGCAAACGAGTCGAAGACGAACACACTTTTTGAGCTCGAAATATAAACGAGAAGAACACGAGTCGTTTACACCCCTAATTCTTTGGCGCACTATTTATCGGGAAATAATAGTTGACAGTTCGAAAGAACTTTTTACTCAATTTTTATATGAAGAGAATTTTATTTAGAGTAAATTGTAATTATTCAAATATCTATAAAGAAAAAGTAAACTACGACAATTATAAGAAATTGCATTCGGCGCCTCATGGAAAGGTACAAATTGGACTTTATGTCATTTTTTAATCTGAATCACGTTAATAGGCCAGCTAACAAAAGACACTTAGATCTAGTAAGAAAATATTACTTGCTAGCATGAATTAAGTATAGTTATACATGTTGTATGCATTTCTATAAACTAATAGGAATGCACATGTGCAATGTATTATGTTGAATCTTTTTAGGACGTAGGATCTCATATTATTCGTGAATTCATATTCGATAATGATCATGTTTTTAGAAGAGATGTATGAGAGAATGTGATGGATATTTTGTTAGGACTCATATTTCTCACACTATATTTTCTCAAGATTTTTGGGCGGCGCATGTTTCATTTTATTCTGCCTTTTTCATAATCAGATAGAATTAGAATTTCCTTTTTTTTGTTTTGTGATATCGTTGAACTAGGTTGGGGTAGTTAGTAAATTGCAGCTTTTACTTTTTCAAATTGATTTCTTAAGAAGATTTCTGGTGGAAACATTACACGGTATTCCTTTAAAGCCGTTTATTAATTGGACACATATACTTGAGTGAAGTGGCTACCCACTTCACGGCGCTTTTGCAGCCATCAATTTTTTTGGCATTGTTATCAGGGAAGCTTGTAGGCCAATTTTTTGGGGAAAAAATGTAAATTTAATGTGTATATAATTTTGGTTTCGAAAATTTCATCTTAATTTTGAAATATGATACCTAGCATCATCCATAGAGGTTGCCTTAGACCAGGACTTGAAAGCCTTGCCGACTTACTTGAAGTATGCCTAGTTAGATAGACTTTCGACTTTGTCTGTTACCATATATGCTGAGTAATGTATGGAGCAAGAGGATAAGCTCATGAGGGTGCTTAGTGCATGCATAAAATTATGATCGAAGGGGGACCCACATAGGTGATTGAACCCCATCCTTAAGGAGGTAGTAACGAAGGAGGTCCAGAAGTGGCTTGATGCAGGCATTATCTACCCCATCTTAAGTAGTGTATTCAATCCAATTCACTATGTACTAAAGAAATGGGGGTCACGGTTGTAGAGAATGAGAGGAAAGAGTTGATTGCCACAAAGATTGTTATGAGACAGAGGATCTGTATTGACTATAGGAAGCTAAATGTCGCCACTAGGAAGGAATCATTTTCCCCTCCTTTTTTTGGACCTATGTTGGATAGGTTAGCAGTGCATCCTTTCCACTACTTCTTAGATGGATATTCAGGATTAACCAAATCTCTATGGCCTCTGAGGACCACGACAAGACCACCTTCACTAGCCCCTATGGAACTTTTGTCTTTAAGAGTATGTCATTTAGACTTTTGAGTGTTGCATGATATCCATATTTTTTGACATGATTGATACTAGTATAGAAGTCTTTATCGATTATTTTTCTTTTTAAGGCACTTCATTTGATTTCTGCCTAAGTAAACTTACAAATGTTTTACGAAGGTGTGAGGAAACAAATCTAGTGTTGAATTTGAAAATAAAGTGAATTCATTGTGACTTATGGGGTAGACCTCAGACAAAAGATTTTAGAGAAAGGTATGAAAGTTGACTCTATCAAGATTGAAGTGATAGAAAAGCTTCCACCACCTATCACTATGAAAGGATTTAGGAGTTTTTTAGGGTATGCTAGATTCTATAGACGATATATTAAGGACTTCTCTAAGATCACAAAGTCTCTTTGCCATTTATTAGAGAAGGATGTGCCCTTTGACTTTTATGATGCTTGCTTAGTTTCCTTTGAGATTCTTAAGGCCAAATTAGTCACTGCACTTGTGATGATTGCACCTAATTGGGACTTCCTTTTGAGCTGATGTGTGACGTCAGTGACTTTGTTGTAGGTGCAATTTTAGGCTAGAGGAGAGAAAAGATCTTCCATGTCATTTACTATGCCAATAGGACCCTCAATAAAGCCCAATCGAATAACACCACGACTGAGAAGGAACTCTTGACCATAGTTTTTGCACTGAAAAAGTTTAGGGCCTACCTAATAGGGACCCATGTCATTATTCACACTAATCATGCTGCTATCATATATCTTATAGCCAAAAAGAATTTCAAACCCCCACTTAATCCGATGGGTATTTTTGAAGTAAGAGCTTGATTTACAAATTATCGATAGGAAGAATTCAAAGAATCGCGTAGTTGACCATTTATCCAAGCTCAAGAAGTAGAAATCTGATGAGTGTCTTTTAGACATAAATGAGAATTTTCCTAACAAGTAACTCCCCGGCATATCTAAGGAGATCACTCTGTGTTATGTTGACATTGTGAATTGCATTGTTAGTGAGATAATTCCATATCATCTCACTTACCATCAGAATAAAAAATTCTTCTCTGATGCAAATTATACTATTGGAATGAGCCCTACTTGTTTAGGATATGGAAAAACCAAATCCTTAGGAGATGTGTGCCCTTGGAAGAGTTCAATGATATTATTAGGGCCTTTCATGATTTGAAATTTTGGGGGGCATTTTGGTGGATACAAAATTGTTGCTAAGATTTTGCAATAAATATTTTATTGGCCTACCCTCTTAGAAGATGTTATATAATATGTGAAATTTTTTAAAAGATGTTGGAGGGAAGGAAATATTTATAAAAGATATGAGATGACCCTCAATGCGACATTGGAAGTTGAGATGTTTGATGTTTGAGGGATAAACTTTTTAGGACCTTTTCTAGCTTCTTCAAGAAATCTTTAAATATTTGTAGCAATAAACTATGTATCCAAATGGATTGAGGTAGTGAAACTACCCAATTGTAAAGCTTAGAATATTCTTAAATTTTTAAAGAAATATTTATTTAGTAGATTTAGAACACTTAGGGTGATTATCAGTGATGAGCATAATCACTTTTGTAACAAAAAGATGGAGACATTTGTTTCAAAATTCAGAATAACTCACAAAATTGTTACTGCATATCATCCCCAAAATGATGGTTTAGCTGAGGTTTCCAATAAGGGGACTAAGAGGATATTAGAAAAAACTCTTAAGCCAAGCTGTTAAGATTGGACCCTTAGGCTTGATGATATATTACGGCCTTATAAGATAGCTTACAAAACTCATATAGGGATGTTGCCCTATAGATTGATTTTTGAAAAAACCTACCACTTGCTAGTAGAGTTAGAACATAGGACCTACTAGTTAATTGAGGAATTTAATTTTAATTTGAAAAATGTGGTAGAGAAGAGATTACAATAGTTAAACGAATTAGAAGAGCTTAGATTAGATGCCTATAAGAGTTTCAAGATTTACAAGGAAAAAATACAAAAGTTGCATGATCAGAAGTTGCTTAGGAAGGACTTTCATCATGGACAAGAGGTTATGCTATATAATTGAAGATTGAAATTATTTCCAGGAAAATTGAAGTCCAAGTGGGCAGGAGTGTTTACTGTAGTAAAATTGTATATATTTAGAGGTATAGACATTCAAGATAGTAAGACTAAGAACATCTTTAAGGTAAATGGACAAAGGTTGAAACCATATCTAGGGGATAGAGTAAATGCTCTATTCCAGTCCTAAGTTTAGAATCATCCTAAATAGTAAAACTAGCATCTTCAAGCTGACGATGTTAAACCAAGCGTTGCCATAGGAGGTAACCCAAGCATTATTCATTATTTTGAGAATTACTTATGTTCATGTTCTTTGAAAACTTTTCTTTAAATTTTATTTTTGAATTTTGTATGAAGTTACGAGCGAAAGAATGAGTTAAATGGATTTTGGGGGTGATATCGAGGCCTGCACACGGTGTAGCCATGCCAGGTTGTGGCGTGATCACGCCGCCCAAATAGAGAGGTAGGCGTAATTACATTGTATGTGCGGCGTGGTCATGGTATCTCTACACCCAGGAAACCTATTAGCTCTGACCTGACCATGTTGCTTTTAGGCATGGCTTTGCTAGATAAAACCGCTACACTATTTTAACTAGAGTGTCCACGCCGCCCGTCAAGCATGGCCATGTCATTTATGACCCCACTTGAACAATATAGTTACACTTTTTTTTTAAATAGTGAGTGGTTAGGCTCTCTCTTCCTATTCCTCATTGTCTTCTTTGTTTCTCCCTTGTAGCACCTAACTTCCTTACCCTATGCCACTTAAGTTCAGCAGAAACATCGACAAAATTTCATAATTTTCTTAGGGAAGCTAGAATAGGGCATGAGTAGAAGGGTTCTTGCATTTATTTTCTCATTTTCATCTGATTTTGTTTTTTCACTGGAGATTTTTTTCCTGACCCAAAATTAATTTTTCTTCTTGAGATCCTCTTCCTCGCAACTTTGTTGAGCTTTGCTCTCCATTAATTTGATTCTCATGGCTCTAAAGATGCATGAAAGAGGTAGTTCCTCTTCCTACAATAAGAAATGCATTATGAGCTCGGAGACTCAACAACATTTCTTCAGCTTTGTGGGCAAGAAGAAATTGAACCCTGAGCAATCTTTTTAATTTTTTAGGGAGGGATATCGAGGTTGAGATTGTGAATCATGGGGGTTATAATTTTACTAATTCCTCTGAACCCACCATTGTCAATTTTGATCGTAAATTTTATGAAAATGTGAAGGAATCCATGGATGGGGGAATCTTTGTACTAGGGAAGTTGATTTCCTTTGATGCCATCACGATTAACCACGTATATGACATATATAACATCCTTAATTGTAAGTTTCCTACTCTCACTTCCCCTGATTACCAGGATTAATCAGTTTTCTCACGGCCTCCACAAGTATGTAGAGGACTCACTTCGGGAAGGTGAGGAGGTGTTGATCAATTTTCCCCTCACTCACCTCACTAGAAATCATAGGGCTTAGCACTACTTTATTGTCGCTAAGATTCTCCCCACGACTTGACTCACCGCTTTGATGAAGGAGCAAGTCGTTCTGAATTTTTGTATTCAAAAGGCAATTTCTGTGGATATTGGGGTTCTAATTCATTGTTAGTAGTCAGTTGACTACATGCTTAGAGCATACTACCCGGATCACTACCCTTTATGCTAGAGAGTCAATTTTTTTAGGTGATAATGAGGAACTTTTGCACCCTCAAAAGTCGATCACATTTAGATCAGGGTTATGCCTCACCATCTACTACCTCCCTTGTGCAGGAGAAAGTTCTTCCCAATGTCGATCATCAGTGTCACGTGACACCGCCCTCGATGACCTAACCAGAGACATGAAGGAGATGCTAACAATATAGGGGGAGTTGGTCAGAGATGTGAGAGAGCTTCGTCACCCTCAAGACTCGATGGAGTGGGAGCTAGATGACTTACCCCGCTAATCTTCTTACTACGCCGACCAAGACTAGCAACAGTACAAGTACATTCATGGTCATTTGGGGCCATTCTAGGAGCATGGAAGGATGGGACATGTGCCTCCACCATCACCATTCATCATTTGGAACCCGACCCGTGACACCTCCACCCAAGAAAACATAGAGGAGAGCGACCGAGGTGACTAAGAGACTAAGTTAATTTTGATGTTATGTGTTGTTCTAATGACTGTTTTTGTTCCTACACTTGGTCGATGTACTTGTTTGACTTTGAATTTTGTCTCTGTGATGTGATGTGTGGATGTGACGTGATTGATGAATTTGTGGTTCGTTTTCCTGCATTATATTTTCCTACTACATATATTGTCTGTTTACCTGCACCTTTACTTTTAACACTTTGATAACATGTTTTCATTTTTATTTACATGTTATTATTTGAGTTGTGATTCATAGCCCGTGTCATTGTATATTCTACTGTGAAATATTCATATGTAGCCAGTACGGAGTTTGGGGGAGGAGTTTTCATCTTTTCATAAAGTTGTCACAAGTAATCCTTAAGCTAGCTGAGATTTTTATTCATTGCCCAATTTCATACAATTTGGTCTATTAATATTGAGAAAATAAAAAATATGGTAAAGAAATGTGAGATTTATTTAAAGTCAGGATGGAAGTGAATATCAGTAATTATAAGCCTAAATGATTATCTTCTACCTAAACACAAAATTTTTAGAAATTTATAAATGAGAAATTATGAGATTAAGGACTTCTCATTAAAATTTTTAAAGCTTTACTGTTTTATTTTAGTAAAAGATGAAGCTTGAATTCATTGAATTTATTTAGAAACTAGGAATCCTATTAAGAGATGGGTAAGCATTTGATTGAGGTAAAGTTAGAATTTATAAAGAAAAAAAAAGGAAAAATGGTTTAACATTGAACCAGATATAGTAATTCTTGTAGGCCTCATATATAAATAAAAAAGAGAGAGAAATAAAAGAAAATGGGATATAAAAATACCTATTCAAGAAGTATAAGAATGGCTTGGGGAAGAAGCTTGAAGTTAAGTACCTTCTAATCCAAAATTTGTATAATCTAGTCTCTACCCCATCTCAAATGAACTTCCCATGTCTTCATCAGAAATCTTAGAGAACTCATAAATTCATGAAAATATAAGGGAAAGCTTCAGTTGTAATAAGAATTAAGTGCTTGATCACTTTCAATGAGGGAGAATGAAATCATAGTCCCACCAATCTTGATGAGTAGAATTCTTGTGTTTGAATAGAAGATGAATCATGATAAGTATGACATTGCAAATTTCAAAAGAAATCCTAACTTGAAAGCACAAATCACATGACCTAATGAATTTTCGCTTCCTCTCTATTAGTAAAACCAAGAATAGCATGATACAAAGGTATTTTAGTTCCTTGAAAATCTGAGCAAAGTGAAAGGATTACTTGAGGGAAAGTATTGGGTATTGTTGGGGGAATTGACATTTGTCAATTTTTCATTTATTTATTCATTTATTCCAGCAATTTTTCCTCTTTAAACACATAATTTTATAGTTTTGGAAGGTTGGAATTTCATTTTGCTAGTTATAGAATGAATAACACAAATTCAGAGTGAAATGAGAAAATTTGGAAAAATCAACATTGGCATAGCCACTCCTGAAACTGGTGTGACCATGCCACCTGAGCAGCGTGGTCACACCAAAATTTGGTGTGGTCGCACCTAATTGTAAAAGAAGATTTTTCAATATGAGCTCTCGATGTGACCATGTCGAAACGCAACGTGACCACGTCATCCCACCCGAGGAGGTGGCGTAATTACGCCACAATTGAGCGTCAAGTTGGCATATATTTTTTTTATTTAGAAATTATTTAGTGTCAGATTCTAGTGATTTTTGGAAAGAATTTGAACTCAAAGCTATCAAAGATTATTATGAAGAGTTTTAGAGAGCTTTTTGGGAGAAGAGAATTTGGAAGGAGGCTAGGGTTAGAAAGTGACCTTCACCTTTTAGTTTTTCTTTGTTCTATTTTCTTTGAGAGAGCTCTTGAGAGAAGTTATTATTTCCGCTATTGCAAGAGAGGATCACCGAAGGCTTTAAGTTTGTTTTTATTTGAATAAGAATGTTTCTTGCATATATGATTTTCATGGGACTTCCTTTTATTTCTCTCAAGCTATGAGCAGCTAAATTACTTTTTTTTGCCTCTGTGATTTTTGGGATGAATTTATTGGTTTGATTTTATTCCTAATTTCTTGTATCATAAAATGCATGCTATTTTGATAAAAGTTGTTAGTAAACCTTATAATCTTCATTTACTCCTAACCCGACCAGTTGGGGTGTTAAAATACATCTCGATCTACCACTTCTATAGAAGTGTAGTAGAACGATTAGGTTAAACATAATATCCAAATAAATAAGAATACTTTATTCTAGATTTTGCAACCATTAGTAGGAATCTGAAAATATAGGGGAAGTAATAAAGATATGTGGAAGCTTTCTTTGTAGGATTTCAAATCTTCTTGGGACCTAGGCATAGGCTTAAGAAAAAATGATTATCACTATTTATAACAACTCTGTAAGAGGAATTTGTATGAAAATCAAGCCAAGTTTCACACCTAAATCATAAAGGCAAGATCTTTATCAATCTTGGAAAAACACTAAGGAGCTTTGATATGCATTTTCTCCTATTTTTCTTGCTTCAAAATCTGATAGAATTAAGATTTCCTTTTCTTATTTTCTGATATTGCCAAACTAAGTTGGAGTAGTTAGTAAATTGTAGTTTTTTTATTTTTCAAATCAATTTCTTAACAAGCTTCTTCATGGGAATGATATGCGGTACTTGAACATGTATACTTGTGTGAAGCGGTTACCCGCTCCGCGACCCTTTTTGCGGCCATCACAACACAGGTTCTAATATCATAAAAATGCAATGATCAAAATAAAAAATGATATCAAATAGGTTGAATAAAAAAAATTGGTGCTTCATCGCCTTAGCTACATGGATAATGATTGATGTCACGAAGACATATTTCTTTGATAAACTAGTAAGAGTAGAAAGCTTTTTCTCCAAACCAGTGTAGAATAACCCCAACTTTCTTTCATCATGAAGACCACTAGAAGAACTCTCCTAGGAAGTTATAGTGGCAAATAAAATAAGAACAATGAGGTTGGAGAAGGAGGACAGTCAAAAGCATGATACATTTCTCAAAAACATTTATAAAGTGGGTAATTGATCCACTTCAAAATAACCTATATTTAGTGCATATTTTATAAGCATTTCATGTACATTTTTTATGATATTGCACTTTGAAAGTAGGTATTTTGCATATTTTTGATTTTAGGTACATGGAATAGACATTTAGAGAAAATGAGGAAAAAATGGAGCAAAAAATGATGATTTTCGTGTGGCGCTATAGTGCCACCCATTGGCTCCATAGCACCAAATACGAGCGAGAAGGGTGCTATAGTTCCCCAGACTTATGCTAGAAGATACATAGAATTTGGCCAAATTTTAAAGAGGTGTTTGAAGTAACCCTTTGTGGTTTTATATTTTCTATTTAATGAGAAAGATTTGGCCAAATTTAGTGACCTTTGGAACCTCAAAACTTTAATTGGGCAGTAATAGTGAGTTAGGTTTTTTATATTTTGTCTTCAAGTGTAAATGTGAGTGTTTTTAGTGTGAAGAAGTTTGGAGATTGCTTAAAGGAAACTCCAAAATTTTGTTTGGGGAGAGACATAAGGTACTTTGTATTTATGTTTAAGTTTTTATTGTAAGACTTGGATTTCAATGCAAATGTTTCGTTTTTATTTAATCTTCATAAATTTTGAGTAGTTTCTTTCTTTCTTCTTGCATATAGGACTTAACCATGTGGGATGAGAATGATTTAAAGATTTATTTTTATTCTTAAAAATTGTGATGGTTTTTCACCGAATTTTCATTTACTTTGCAAACTGACCACTTTTGAGGTTAAAATCCATTGAGAAACATAATGATCTGGGAGGGTTATGATTTCACCTAACTAGTGAAAACCACACTTCATTCTAGGCAGAGTCATTGCCATCACCTAAGGGGGAGTGCAAATAAATAGGAATATAAGTTTTGATGGCCATGGAATTGGTTAGATCTAGAGTGACAGGCTATATTCTTATCAGTTTGGCTTAAGGTTTAGTACCCTGACGTTGGGTTCAATCATTACAATGGCATAAGCTTGGGGCATCTAGAGGTGAGAGGCTATATAGCACAAATGTGAAGTCGAGATGTTAAGGAATCGACCTTAAGTTATGTAATATTCTTTGTAAACACCAAGCGAGGTAAGGAATAATGTATGCTTCTATTTGTCACAATACCTCAATTTTGTTTTAAATCAATTGAATCCTACATAGATTAAAATCTCTTTGCAAGGGGAAATATTTTCCATAATATCTAACTCATTATTATATTTTGTTAAGCTATTACATTTAGTTGTTACTTTATTTTTATCTCTTTAAGTAGTGACTTTTAGTAAGCATATCATTTTAGACCTTTTATCTATTTAATTTGCAATTTAAATAGAATTTCTATGAGTTGATTTTAAGAGTTACCGCATTCTTTGTGGGATTGATACTAGGGTTTTTAAGGAAAATTCTATATTATTTGAAACGATTTGTATTCTTGCGTAATACCCCTAGTGTGAAAATCTATTATATAATTCATAAATCATTGCATTTGTTCACACTAGCCGTTATATATAAATTGAGATATATTTTATGGCAAAATTAAGGAGATTAAAAGTACATGTAAGTGCGGGTTGGGTCAATAATCAAGCTTAAGATTCAAATTGAAGCCTCAACCTAATGACATGACATCTAAGGATATAATAACAAAATACCACAAGAGAATAGCCATTCAAGCTCAAAATTTTGAATAAAAAGAAAACTAAGGACATTATGCAATCATGGGATATCACATCAAATTTTTCAATATAGATTTACATACTAAAACAAAACTATGCAAATCATTGCATGATAAAATAAGATATTCCTTCTATTCCTATTCAGGAATATTATATAGAAGGAAAAAATCAGTTAGTCACATATTACTGGAAGTATCATTTCTTTTTTTGGATCTGTAGCTTCAAGATAAAATCTAGGAATTAACTAGTATTCTTCTACTTTTGAGGGAGAACTCTTCCATGCACCAATGCTCCAAAGATGAATTTCAATGTCTAATCAAAATTGTTGGCTATAATATCTTCATAAGAATTATACATGGTAAGGCAAGATGAACTCTTTTTCAAACCTCATATTAGCCATGAATTTCCATAATCAGTCATGTGATTATAGAGTTTCTCCATCTCATACTGAAGTGCTCTAAGATTTTTTTCTCTCGCTCTAACTCTGCTCATGCCTACTAAAGATCTTCCCTCACCTATACATCCAACTCATGGATCCTTTCTGCAACTTATTTAAAAGTTGCATAAGTCACCTTATTGTCTGACAATTCTTTTTGAAGTTTCTCTTTATCGGACAACAACATCTTTATTTGTTGATTAAATGTAACTTTTTCATTGTCGTATTCTAACACAATGCACTCCAAGTCAATATTTTCACCTTCAATGACCTTTAACTTTGATTGCCACTCAACAAAAGAAGCTCCTTGTAGAGAGATTGTAAGCTCCAGTTCAATTCAAATAGCTTCAAACTCTTTCTTTTACCTCATAATGGCCCTATGAGATGCACCTTTTATGTAAGCCCATCTTCATAACACCACCATACTCTGCATTAGAGGAACATGATATTCCTCCATTTTAAGGCCTTGAGTCATTTCTCCCAGTTTCTTCAAATCACTATGCCTAAATGAATGTCGTTACTGTGTACCCTTCATCAAGGTACTAATATTGAGTATAATCTACTAGTGCTCAACTCCTGTCTTGATTTGTGATCATCACCTAACCTTCCATGATGGAGGTTAATCCATAGAAACTCTGACAAGAAACCTTTACAAGAGTCTGAGTCTTATTGGCCTCCACCACCTTATGCTACAACTGTGATGTTTCATTAATGATCCTCTTCTTGAGTAGAACTTTTCCTTTTCACTCTAGCTCTGAAGGTATTACTCAACTTACAAAAGGGCAGCCAGGTTCCATCCATCGTTAGAGTCTCAGGATATGTTGTGCTGAATACTTCACTATAGGAAAGCATTTGTGGAGCATATTCTTCTTCTTCCTTGAAGATGCTGACCACCAATGTTGAAGGCCTCATATTGCTAGCAAGCATTGGAAGACTTTGAATATTAGCAAGATAGTCAATGCTACACACAATCAACCTATGTTTCTCATATACAATCATAAGATCTAGTCCACATAAGTTCCCAAGTAAAACCAATTAGCTAACCAATGCAAAGAAAGAGATTCACGTTTCAACATCTCCTTAAGAAAGGCTTATAAAGTAAAGCAAATAATATCCATCTATGCTTTTCTCAAAGCATGAAGTCTCTTCTCTTCCTCAGCTGCCAAGAACAATAGAAGTTTTCTTCTCAATCATTACAACTGGCCATAATACTCCAACCACTTTTTATACGGGCAAAATGAAATCACTTCTCGCTGTCAACCGACGTCATATTGGCATAAATGAGAGGAGAAAAATGGTCATCCCATCACTCCACACCATCAACTAAAAGGCATTTTAAAACAAGTTTATGGACCAAAATAAGCCCTCCGAGCATACATACATGATGATCGCCATTACACTCATGGTCATGTTGGGACTGATGTGGGTTAAAATAAGCCTCAAGAAATTCAAAATGTCCACCAAATCTGTGCATAATGGGAACCTCATGACATATTGAAATTGATTGAAGAGAACATAGATTTCATGCTAAAAAATAATGTTTGGAGTCTCTTCCTTCTTGTGTAATCTCGAAGTCTTTACATTATCAAATACAAACATAGACTAAGCTTGTTATAGCAGTTCATCATCCGTTGGAAGACTCTTTTATTGTCATACTGATGAGACATACAAACTATTCATCTCTAACCCTAATGCCATCTCAAATCTTTAAGTTGAGAGACACAACAAAGCCGGAAATGCTCCAAAAGAATAAACAAGAAGAGTAAAACTTTTCTTTTTTCCTTCTTTCCCTGGATATATAAAAAATGCAACCTGCTAATTTATATACACGTAATAAGAATAATGCGGGCCTAATTTGTATATTTACTATTGTATCTGTTGTGTGTATTTTGTAATATATTTGTATAAAACTATTGAAATATATTTGCAAAATTAACACACTAAATCCACCCACATCAATCGCTCAAGTAATAAAGGGCTCTAATGGAGTCCTAAGTATCGATCCTATAAGGAGAAGGTTAAACTCTTATTTAAATTAAAAGGACCTAAATAGATAGTATATAAACTACAGCAGCTAAAGTTAAATGTGAAATGAAAGTCTAACGAAACTAAATCTACTATGCTAATTTTGCAAACCTAAAAGTTAAATCTAATATAGGCAAGTAAATTAATTTTAATGAAGGTTTCAAATTTAAGAAAAGTATCTTTCCCATTTACAATAAGGTTGTAGCTAGTGAATAATCAAATCTATTATTAATTTCATGTGACAATCAGGAACAATAATATCCTTTAATCTTCTGGTTAAGCGATAAAGGACATTGACTAATTCAAATATTTTGAATCCACATCTATGGTTGGGTTGAGAGGATACTGGCTCCCACTCTAGAGCTCTCATTTCTCCTCCACCTGAGGGCTAACAATCTCACCATATGGTTTCTAAACATCTAAATTAAATTGTTAATTTTAGTCTGTCACCCTAAAATCACCAATTCTACACCCATAAAGCAATATTTTTCTATTTATTTACACTCAATCCCATGAAGACTTCACTCTTCCATGACATTAAAGTGTGATCCCTACTTGAATGCTGAAAACATTGTCATCTCGGCTCTTATGTTTTGGCATAGATTTTAACAAATCAATTGGCCGGATTGAAAAGTAAACGAAGTTCAAGATGAATCATCATAATTTAATAAATTAAGATTATTTTCAAATAACTATTGATTATTCACATCACTATTTCTTACTGTAAAGAGAAAGACAAAGCAACTATTCAGAATTCATGGAGAAGAAATAATAAAACATGAATTTATATATATTGAAATAAGTTTACACAACACAAAATTAAAGTAAACAACTTATCTTACTCTCCTCCACAAGAAAATCCACTGAAGTTCCTTTGAATCACATCCTTCTACTTAAAATGATGTGCACCCCTATTTAAGGATTGCAAAGAAGAAGAAATCTCTCACTTTTCCTCTCCTCTTACAATTCTTAAAGATAAATCTCTCAAGATCTCTCAAAAGAAACTAAGTATGGAAGTTTTGCTCTCTTCTTCTTTTCTCCTCCTTCGTCCCCCATTCTTTATCAAAAATGGTGATTAAATAATGTGTGGCTGAAAATTCAAGAGTTCCCTTAAGCACCCCTTCAAAATTCGGCCAAATTCAATGCATTTTACAAAATAACCATTTCGGTGTTATTTTGGCACTTACTGGTGCCATTCGATGCTGGTTGTGCTTCATACAGGTGTTCTAGCGTCAGTTCTGGTGCCATTCGGTGCCAAAGCATTTCTTTGTCTTTTATACTTCAAATTTCATCATTTTTGCACCTTTTTTATCCAAATCCCCAAAATTGAGTATACATGCATCAAAAACATAAAAATATCTTTTTTTAAACTGCAAATTCATAAAAAAATGACCAAATATAGGCATTAACAATATATGAAAAATTGAACTTTTTTTTGGTGCATCAAAGAAGTACAACAGGTGTGGACCCCAACAAAACTATAAAAGACATAATATAAAAATGTTGATAACACATTCTTAGACATTCAGACAGTTAAAGCCAACATCTAGAGAACAAATTTTTTGCTTCGAAAACTAATGTTTCCACAAGTATAAAGTTATAGTATAAAATCAAGGATTTCAGCATAATATAAACCACATGATTATGCACAAAAAAGATATAAAAATCCCTTTTAATATTCTCTACACGGATGACTCTCTGCCAAAGAAGGCATCATAGTACTAATTAGACCTCAGCCACAAAATTGTAAGGATTGCCTAATTTTAGGCCTTCGCAAACACACACCAATTCAGCCTCCAGGGTCTCTAAACTTCAACTGGCATCGACAAATTCCTCTTTACTTTGTTAGGAAAAATCCAATTTGGCCTCCATAGCCTCTAATCTCCATGGAGTTTCATCACATCCTTTTCAAATTTATCCCTTCACTTTTGCGACATTAAATCAACAACTAGTTCTCTAACTCCCAAATTAGCTATGCATCCTTTCATGTCCATGAGTTCACCCCCTAACACAACGACATGGTCTGTCAGATTATCTCAAATTTTTTAGTGTGGGATGAAACTAGTTATGGGACTGAGCTATGGTGCAACTTCTACTACCAAAGTCCGAAGCTCTCCGGTAGCTAGACTTGTATCCTCTTCGATAGCCTAAACATTAACAGAGTTGGCATGGGGTCATAATTTTAGTAGTGCCCATCTTAGGTTCTCATCATTTCAATCGATTGCCATTTTTTAAAGCAATAGTGTCTTATAATAATCAAGGAAAAGAGCATTAGAATGATAAAATTTCATCGTGTTTCCTTTCAGGAATAGACCATCACTTTTTTTACTCATGCTTCTTCCTCAATACATACATCTTAGAGGGACCTTCCATTTTTTATAAGGGGTCTCCAAATATCATTCCTGAGGGAGGTAGTCGCTCCACAACCACACCTGCATTACCATAAAAACATATGATATATTGCCATAAAAATCTGCCGTAAAAATCATAATTTAAAGGGTTAGAAAGATAAAGATCCTCACCGACAAAGTCAAGCTAGACGAAAACTATCGCATTGGATCATATTGTTCCTTGATCACATCAGAAAGATAAAGATCCTCACCGACAGAGTCAAGCTAGACGAAAACTATCGCATTGGATCATATTGTTCCTTGATCACATCAGAAAGTGGACCCTCAACCAAATTATTCAAATTGAATAAGATCTTCCCCGTTGAACAAGATTCATATAAAGGTGGTGAAACTTAATCCCCTAGACTATCCCTCCACATCGCCTCAATGAAGGGATCCAAAGAGCTCACAACCTTTAGCAACGAAATCAAAGAAGGACCTACCTCTGAAATGTTACGTCCCATGAAAACTTTGATCTTTTTCTGAGATTCCTATTCTCTCTTTGATGGAGCCAACTGCTTCCTACGATGGGGGTTCTCTTCTATGTGGGGTTGCGAGGTTTCATTTCAAATTTCAAGATCTTGCTCATGGCTATATCAAGCTTATCAAAGTAGCATAACATTTTTTTTTTTTTTTTTTGAAAATGCAAGGCTCATACTTCTTTCTCAAAACCTTGAAGGGGGTATGTTTATAAAAGGTTTTGAACTACCACAAGTAAGATTATTTATGAATCAACTAACTTATTGTATCTTTTTTCCTTAGACAACTCAAACGGTAGAGGGCAAGAGCAAGAATATTGATCTTAACTGAACAAAATACTCATCATCAATTAAATAATCTAAATCCAATTATTCATGAGGTTCATGCCTTCACGGATCTCAACTGGCTGAACTTAAAAAATTAAATAACTATTTCCCATGAAAGAGCCAAGGCACCTGAGGATGAAGCAGGTTTCCTGCATTGGCACTACTCAATAGACTACTCCCTATAGGTGAAGCACAAAGTGCTCTCCGACGAAGGTCGGTCCTAATTCTCTAATGAGAGTGAATGACTTAATTCATCATAGGAAAGATGACGAGTCTCATGGCTTAAATGTTCCATTTTAATGAAATGCATTGAGTTTTTACCTCAAAGTTTCCTAATGTTAAGTCATTTAGAATTGGGAAAAGCCATAGGTATGCACGACAGCCGAAAGGTATTCATTATCTTGTTATTCTGGCATAAATCAATTGAAGGGTCAAGAGAATCAATGAAGCTATATATATACACAAATACAACTATATAGGATTTGTTATGCATATTCTATAGCCCTATTTTTTAAGTGGTTGAACAGAGAACACCTGCTAAAGTGGTTGAACTGAGCTCACCTGCCGAAGTAGTTTAACGAAGCCTATTTGTCAAAATTTGATATTAAATTCATAATCTTTTGATGTCTATGCAAGAAAAGTTTGTCATCATTTAAAATTTAATTGCAACAAAATGTTAGAAGTAATTATAAAGCCTTTGATGTTATTGATGAAGTGGGAAAGTTTAGATCTTTGATACGTAAAGAAAGAAGAATTATTTGGTATGTATATAACTTAGGGGTGTAACCGAGCCAAACTAACTCGTGAGCCAACTTGAGATTGGCTTGATAAGCGACTCATGGGCTGAGCTCAATGAGATAAATAGTCAAGCTCAAGCCCTACCTAGCTAGACTCATAAGCTCATCACTTGACTCAAGCCCTCCCTAGCTTGGCTCTTCTAAAAAAAATATTAATATAAATATACTCAAAATAAATTAAAGTTTAAAATTTTATCTTTAAATTATTAAAAATATAAAAATAATGCTTAATTATTTATACTGTCATTTTTTTATTATTCCTCTTTTAATTAGCCGGCCTATTTATATTGTCATGAGTAAATTCAAACTCCTAAAATTAGTCTAGCTGAATTAATTAATCAAACCGCAAAATGTAAGGAATGGCATTTCCGGGATTCCACTTGACAAATCGTCACGACAATTGGATAAAACGTCGCTCCCACTCCCCGGGCCATGTCTGTCGAGCGAAAACAGGCAAGCGAAGGAGATACTGTCTCCGGCCTAGAAAACGGCGAACGGATACTGTAGCTCAAGTCATCAGCGGAGGATTGAGCGACCTGAAAAACGATGGCTAGGGTTCTGAGGACTCCCATCTCGGCGGCATTCAAGATCTCGGAGAGAAACTGCGATCATTTACCCCTTTCCTCCTCTTCCTCATCTACTTCTTCCCATGGATTTTCTTGGTGCTTTGAATTTAAGAAGAATCTCCATTTCCGCTGTTATTCTGCTTTGGCGGCTGCGGAGGTGGTGACCGGCGGAATTAGAGGGATGCCGCTTCAGGGGGGCCTCCGAGGCGGATGGGATTTGTTGGGAGCGAAAGAGTATTTAGAATACAGGAGATCTCTCTACGGGGACATCACGCACAGGGCACTCCTGGTGGACGTCGCCGGCACTCTTCTCAAGCCCTCCCAGCCTGTACCACAAGTAAACTTTCTTATCCCTTATTATTATTGTTCTTCTGTTTTTACCTCTGTGAAACTTTTCGTTGATTAATGTTAGGATTTTTTTAAAACGTGCCAAGTTAGGATCTCGACATTTTCATTTTTTATAAGCGCGCTGGTATGAAGAAGATTATTTTATAGTTTTGTGTTTCAGGTATACCGACAGTTTGGAGAGAAATACGGTGTGCAGTTCTCTGAGGATGAGATACTGCAAAGATATCGCTGGGCTTATGAGCAGCCATGGGGTCGGTCTAGGCTGAGGTATGTGCATTCGTAATGCCCATGAGTTCTCATGAATACTTTCTTATACAGTTAATTTCTGTTTCGTGTTTATTTTACTTTCCTGGTTGTTGCCTGGATTTGAATCCTAACCATGTTTGGTACGAGTAATACCTTGCTATAAAAAATTCAACCAGTTCTTCTTAACGCATAAGAAAAAATCTCATATTTAATTCCGCAATGTATTTTTTATTATTTTTATTTCTTAATTTCTGACTTGTAGCTGAATCTCTGGGTTGGTAGAGCATTATTCTTGTAGTAATTGGAGAGGTTCTTCTGATCTTTCTATTTTTTTTTCCTGCTGAATTATTTGCAGATATTTTCATGTACTGTCATATTCATCTGATTCTTCAAGGCTTTATGCTTGGGTTACATTTTCATAAAAAAAAATCTGTTTCATTATTTTGGCTTTATTTTATCCTTGATGAATCATATATTGCTATTACTGTAACAAGAGTAATGATTAGATGGTTTTTCTAATCTTTTTGCCCGACCCAAATGTGTGCACGCAGGCCAGGATGACCTTCAAGTGTTTCATTCTAATTTTTAAGACATTTTACAATCAATTTAATTAGCATCCACAGAGTAATGAATTATTAAATTTGAAGTATTAAAAAGTCAACTATTTGTTAGCATCAAGTATACTTTTTTCCAGTTTTACTGTTAGCAATCGGTCCTGCGCATAGTCTTTTAATATGGGCAACAATTTTATGATGAATGAGTTGGTTTTTGACTGAAGTTAGTTTTTCATTTCGTGATCCAGCAACTTGTACAGTTGACTTTCTCTTGTACTTCCAGGTCGTGCTATTTGCATTAATGAAAAGGACATGGGAATTTTCTAATACTTCAAATTCTTTTATGCCTTTGAATATACAGCTGAGAAAATACTGCATAAAATTGCAGGGTAATTATCAACCATTATGCCACTTGTTTATCTTTAAAATTTAATAGTTAATTTACTTTTGTGCTCCCCGTTTATGATGATTATGATGGTTTAGAATCAGTTTCATTGTGTTTCTTTTCCTGTGTCTGGGCTCTGCCTAACTTCTCATTTGCTGATTTTTGTTCTTTTTTTTTTTGGGAGTGAACTTGCTGCATCTTGTTCTTCACTCAGCTTATTTATATTTATCCTCTTATTTATTTGTTTGATCAAAGACACAAGGAGGGTGAATCGATGAAATATTCATGATTTAGCATGAAGTGATAATTGAAATGGACCTTTTTATGTTATCTTTTTAATTTTTTGATTCTTACAAGTAGTAAATTTTAGCTTTTAATATCGACATTGACTTAATTGAATCGATTACTATATTTAAGTTATTTTATGGAAAAGCAGAAAAAGGAAATAACACAAAAAGAAAAAAAATATATAGTTTGGTCCTCAAACCTATGTCTATTACTTGGGCATACAAGAGAACATAATCACTATATTAATAACTAAAATACATTTGAGAGATTATATAATACATAGGGAGCTATCTCTAGAGCATTGAGAAAGGATAAGAAGAGAAGAAATAAATTCAGTTGGGAGAACTTAGATTTACGGGAAGTACAACTCTATATTATTGCATCACATGGGAAGAAAAAGAATGTAAAGTAATAAAGGTGCCCTTGAGTTTTCTATGACAATTTGGATGAAGATTGCAGTGTAGACTTTAGAGAGAACCCTTTAAGTTACCAATATCCAAATTACATGCAAACGGTGAGAATCCTTGGATGGCATTTGGAGATGATGATAGCTTGGAGAATATTTAGGAGTGTGGGAGGAGATAAATTAAAATTGGCAGTCTTTGAATGACCTGACGATTGGGTTTTTATAATCGAACAAATTGTTTTGATTTGTAGACTTGTGAGGATAATAGATTAATGGTTAGATTGTGTCAGAATAGAGGATAAGTCATCATCTTTTTCATAGTGATGGAGCAAAAAAATTAGAATTTAAGCTCTTAAATATGACAAAACTTTATTTTGATTGATCATGAGTTTATTATTTGGTATGTGTAGTTGTGTATAATATTGTTAACTCTTTACAATTGGCACGATATTTTTGATACCGTAGTATTTGCAATAATTATTTTTTAGAATCTATGGGAGGGATGTGTAAAGTCTTATGGAGTTTTTTTTTTATGAGAAAAGCATGTTTGCCAAGAGAGTAAACAAGGTTCCGCAGAGAGGCCATGACAATCTGGAGATGATCTCTCCTAAGAAGGCTTCCTGAGAGGAATTCATAGGAAGTGCTTTTGAGAAGGACTCCAAAGAGGAACCAAAGAGGAGCTCTTAAGAGCAATTCTCGATTCCTCCTTAGATGATTAACTTAAGTTCTTTTTGGTGTGGTGCTATAATGCTAATGTCTAATGTTATTTTGTTATAGACGTAATAAGCACAAATGCAGTGCTTACATAAAAATTGTAAATTTGTATTATTTATTGAACTATGACTGCGGCACATATAGCTTTAAATTCTATTGTTCTTTTTCAAACATTCAAAATTCATACTTAAAATTAACAACCTTTTCTTTTTTTTCCTGTGTTTTTTTTTTTTTTTTGCAATTAAGTATGAAGAGTTCAAAACAAGACCTCCTCAACCATACTGAGGTTTGAAAGCTTTAAGCGAAATAATAATGTTGCTATTACGATTGTTGTTAAATCAGGGATCGGCTTTAAGCCCATATCTTTTTTCTTTAGTTATGGATGCTCTTACTGTACATTTACAAGATGATTTACCTTAGTATATGTTTTTCGCTGATGATATCTTTCTTATGGATAAGATTAGAGAAAGAGTTTAAGAAAAAAATTTAATTATGGAGGTATATATTGGAGTCCAAAGGCTTTCGTTTGAGTAGGTCCAAATCTGAATACATGAAATGTACTTTTAGTAGTAAGAATTGTAGTGCAGAGTTGTAACTACGGGTGATCAAATTATTAAAATGTGTGAATTTGTTTAGATATCTCGGGTCTATTTTTCAAAGTGATAGTAATATAAATGGAATGCTATTAGTATAATTCAAGTTGGTTAATTGAAGTGGAGGAATGCATCGGGCCTATTGTGTGATAGAAAATACCGCTTAGACTTAAAAAGGAAACTTTTATTAGATGGTGCTGAGACCTATGGTGAGACCTACAATGCTTTATGATGCAGAATGTTGGTCATTAAAAGAGAAGCATGAAACAAAGTTAAGTGTTGTTGAGATGAGTTTAGGTGGATGAATGACTTGACACTTAGAGAAAAAATGTGAAATGAATATATCCTTGATAGGGATGGTATAACTCTAGTAGCGGACAAGATTAGAGAGAGTTGTCTTAGATGGTTTGGTCACATTAATCGTCGGCCATCTAATGATCTGGTTAGAGGAATAAATATTTTAGATCTGACCAATGTTAAGAAAGACAGAGGTAAACCTAAAATACTTGGATATATTGTATAGAAAATGATTTTAATCTATTAGAATTACATTAAAATATGATATAAATGATATTAAATAGGACACAATGGAGAAAAAAGATTCATGTAGCCGAGATATGGCGTTTTGTTGTTGTTGTAGGAAACCAAGTGTGAATATATATATGGAATCTCGACTCAAACTCGAGTTGAACTTGAACACTCTTTATTCGATCAAGCTATGTCCAATCCGTGACATACTTGACTCGATTGAGCTCGATTAATTTCCTAATCTAAACCAATAGGTTAATCTTCTTGGTAGTTTTTTCGGCAACATGGCCATATAAAATCGAAGGAGAAGAGCAAAGGAGAAGAAGGAACAGACCACGATTTTACTACCACCATGCGAAACAGTGGAGTTGACTCTTAGGTGAGGAAATTGAGTCAAGACTGAAGGTAGGAGAAGATGTGTGTGATGCTGGGTTGAGCCGTGACCAAAAGGCGGCCAAAGGAAGAAGAGAGAGTGCGTGCGTCTCTGTATCAAATTGAGACTGAAGGGAGAAGGAAGGGAGCTTGCGTGCGTGAACTAGTGCAACCGACCGAGCGTATATAAGGTAAATTTTTTTTAATTTTAAATAAATTAATTAATATATGTGTGTGCGTAAGAGAGTATATATTTATTTTTGTAATGTTAAAAAAAAGTTTACTTGAATCAGGGAGAATTTGGAGAAAGGAAGATTCAGTTTCAAGATTGAGGGTGAATCACTTTAAAAAATACGAATTGTTCTAATTAAAAAATAAATTTTAATTTACTTAATTTAAAATTAATATTTAAAAAATATTAATGTTTAACAGTATTTTAGGTTGAAGAACATTTGAGTCTAGAAGGTCAAGGGTTAGGGAATCATTGTGACAAGAAAATGGAGCGGGTGAGTAATTGTTTTCTTCTATTGTTAAATTTAAAGTTTATTAAATAAAAAAATTCTTTAATTCTTTAGGCAATTATTTTTATGATTATATGGATGTTGTAAGCTTAAAGTTTAAAGGAAATGAATGGGGTAAAGGGGAAATGATTATTTATTTTTTTTAAAATGAGGTAATATAAAGGAAGTGAAATGTAAATGTTTAAATCATATAGGATTACCCCTATATGGTACTATTAGGGGATGCAATATACCCGTGCACGTTAAAAAAAATTTTAAAGGTGTAAATTCGAGTGTAAATTTTGAGTATACATTCAGATATATTTTTCAAAGTACCTTCAGGTACATTTTTTACGATACCTTCAGATATGATCATAATTTTGTTATCACTCTTAAATAGGTTAAATATAGATAAATACTTAAATTGAAACGTCAAGGGATAAATTTAAAGTGAAAGTTTACATTTTTATAAAGTAATGAGTTATATTTTTTGTGTCATTCATATATAGCATTTGGATATGAATTTAATGCATATTAAGATTATAATTGCTCAATAGGTTTACTGTTGAAATTAATGATTCTTCAGGAAAAAGTTATAGATTGAGATGTCTAATAGGAGAGATTTAGTTTACAGGACTACGATTGAATCATGTTTTGTAGACTCTTCTTGTATTATTTTCTTTTGGATAGTGATATACTGTTGTGTGGATTTAGATGTTTCACTTTTAGATATTTCTGTTAATGTTGGACGATTTAAATTTTCTTATGTATATTTGTGAATTATTAATGACTCTTTTATATATTGAAATGAAATGTTAATATCGTTCGACCACATTTTTTTATTTGGTTAATTCCAAGCTATCAGAACAATTCATGAGAAAAGTGATATCAGAGCAACTAGGTTGGATCATGATAAAAAAAGAGTTATTAGAATTATTAAATTAACTTGTAAATAATATTAATAAAAGGTTAAATTGTGTCTAATTAAAATCTTTCTTCTATTATTTCAGAAATATAGAAAATTAATAGGAAAAAAGTTTGAGATGATATGATCGAAGTTGATACACCCCACAAATTACTTGAATGCATATGTATTTACTAAAATGATGATTGTACTAATATAGTTGATTAAGAATTCTCAAACTCAGACCAGTTCTAGTGAGGAAGACCAAATAGACAAGTGTTCGAAATTATTTAAGGAAGTGATGTTACTTCTCAATTCTAGAGGAGGTCCAGTGAATGTTGAAAATTGGTTGTTCAGAGTGAAAAATATTTTAGATTATTTTGTCCTCCAGAGAGGATGGTTACTCTATCCACTTTTGCTTTAAAAAAAGAAGCAAAGCAATGGTGGCGAGATTAGTTGCAGGAGAAATATGGGGTAGAGCTAGCCACATAATTCAATGAGACAAGTTCATGAATATCTTTAGAAACTAGATTGCATCATTGTTAACCAGGAGACAGATGCATGATAAATTTTTCCAGTCAGTATAAGGTGATCGATCCATTTTACAACATGAAGTTGAATTCACCATGCTCCCATGGTATGCGCCATAGTTGATTCCAAATACAGAGGAGAAGTGCCACTGATTTTTGTCTCGACTGAAAGATATGATTTGACAACCACTGATTTCTATTGGAATCGATGATTATTTTGTTTTGTTGGAGAGAGAGTCGGATGGAATTAGCTTGATCTAGAAACTACTCAGGATCTAGAAGCTACTCAGAGGGAGAGATATTTATAAGAAGATAAATTCAGAGGGATTCAGATTTTCTTAAGGATCTCAAGGCACGTAGTCCTTCCAATCCGAAAATTCAAGCGTTGAGGAGAAATCCAGCAGTGTTGATACTCTGTTTGGTGTGAAGAAATGTGACAAGTGTGAAAGGTTTCATAAAGGTGAGTGTTTGTCTGGATTCAACATCTAGTTTTGGTTACATCAACCAGGACATATGGCGAAGAACTACCCTAAATTAGTTGATTCTAGGGGTAGTCTAGACCACCTCAGGTGAGCTTTGGCAGACCGAGAGTAGCTGAATCTTCAGGATCAATGCCAATTGCAGTTCTTACTCAATAGGATGTCCATCATACTGTATATGTTCGCAGCAGGAAGCTAAGGACTCCCTTGAAGTTATGTTATTTTTTTTACTTTTAAGAATTTTAACCCTGTGCACATTTGATTATCATAACATTCATGTTATGTCATTCATAAAATAAAGTAAGAATTTAAATATTTTAATAAGTCGACTCTAAATGTTAAATACAACGATTTTAGCGATAGATATTATATATCTTTAGGATGGGTCGATAAACGTATTGTTTAATTCAGGAACATAACTCTTTAATAGCCGAGAAACTGGTTAAAGTGACATGATTGAATATCATTTCTATGCCTATGATATTATCGGTTAGAATGTCAAATGATTAATCTATCATGTGAGAAGAAATTAATGTTTGGTGGAAATGATTTTGAGGCACAATTTATTGAATTACCCTTGGTGGAGTTTGAGGTGATTTTAGTCATTGATTAGATGTCTAAAAATTTTGTTACCATTGATTGAAATAGAAAGACTTTCAAAATGAATGTACTTAGGTAGGTAGAAATTAAATTTTGTGGTGATAGATGGCGACATTTTTGATATTTACCTATTTGAAGGCTTTCAAATTGTTGAATCATGAAAATCATTAATTTCTTGCTCAAGTAATAGATACTTCTAAAGTAGTCTTTGGTTGGTATTCCGGTGGTAAGAGAATATATATAAATTTTCCTTGATGATTTATCAGGGTTACCACCACTTTGGGAGATTGATTTTACTGTTGAGCGCTTGCCATGTTCTAAGTATCCAAGGTACCATATAGAACAACGGTTAAAGAGTTGTAGGAGTTGAAGAGTCAATTGTAGAAGTTACTAAATAAAGGATTTATCAAACCTAGCACATGACCTTCTAAAGCTTTAGTGTTATTCGTGAAGTAGAAGGATGAGAGCTTCAGGATATGTATTGACTACAAAGAGTTGAATAAGCTCACTGTAAAAAAAATATCTATTGTCGAGGATTGATGACTTATTTGATCAATTTGAAGGGACTTCTGTATTTTTAAAGATTGATCTAAGGTCATACTATCACTTGTTGAGAATAAAGAAGACAGAAAAGACAGTTTTCGGAACCAGTTATAGGCGCTATAAATTTGTGGTGATGTTATTTGGACTGACTAATACTCAGTAGTTTTCAAGGACCTGATGAAAATGTTCGATAAACATGTTCTTCAGGCATTTTTGGATACTTTCGTGATTGTCTTTACAGATGATATTCTGGTGTATTGGAGTGATAAAACCAGTCATATAAGATCTTTTACATGTTGTGCTACAGGTTTTGAAGGATAACACACTTTATGTCAAATTTTCTAAATGTGAATTTTGGCTTAAAAGTATGGTTTTTCTTGATTACATTATCATTAGAGACAGTATATCTGTTGATCAAAATAATATCAAAGCTATTGCAGATTGGTCAAGGCTTACCAATATTATTGAGGTCAGAAGCTTTCAAGTTATGGTTTGTTATTACATAAGATTTGTTGGAGAATTTTCAGAGATTGCTATGCCATTATCAAGATTGAATCAGAAGAGAATTAAATTTGAATGGTCAGATCATTGTGAGGAGGCTTTCAAGAAACTAAAGACTTATTTAATGTTTACTTCAGTATTGGCTATTCTTTCAGGTTCAGATGAGTTTTAAATTTTCAATGATGCATTTTTGAAAGGTATAGCACTTATGCAGCATGGAAGGTTCATTGTATATGCATCACGAAATTGAATAATCATGAAAGGAACTATCCCACACATTATTTGGAGCTTGATTAAGTTGTTTTTGTACTTAAAATATATAAGGCATTATTTGTATGGAGTTAGATGTGAGGTATTTACTGATCACCGAAGTTTGAAGTATATCTTTACTCATAAAGGGTTGAACATGAGGCAGAGGAGATGGTTGAAATTTATTAAAGGTTATGATTTGGATATTTAGTATCATCTGGGGAAGGTAAATGTGGTTGTTGATGCGTTGAATAGGAAAACTTCAGATAATTTAATTTATTTCTTTACTCAATAGGAGCTGTTAGTTAAAGATATGGAGAATTTGAAGTTATTTATAGTTGATTTTGGTGATGACAATATGATCATTTATATTTGTTGATGGTACAACCAATTTTGAAGGGCAGCATTGAAGGTTCTATGGCTAAAGATAATAGTTTTAGAAAGTTCTGGAGCAGATTAAGACATGTAGTTCTGATAAGTATGTATTAAATCAGGATGACTTATTGGAATATAAAGCCAGAGTTTATGTTTCAGAAGTTGATAATCTAAGGAAGAGAATTCTTCAGGAGACCCATTTATCTGTCTAAGCTATTCACCCATGGTGTAATAAAATGTACCATGATCTCAAGAAAATTTTTTGGTGGTCAGGATCGAAGAGGATTGTGGCAGAATTGGTAGCTAAGTTTCCATGTCATCTGGTTAAGGCAGAAAATCAGCATCTTGGAAGCCATTTACAATAATTACTGATTTCAATATGGAAATGAGAAGCGATTGCTATGGATTTTGTGATTGGGTGGCCTAGATCACTTCATGGTCATGATGTTATTTGGGTAATTGTTGATAGGTTGACTAAGTATGTCCATTTCTTACCCATTAGATGGAGAGATCTAGTGAAGAGTTTAGCCAAGTTTTATGTGGATCAAATTGTGAAACTGCATTGAGTATCAAAGTCTATTGTCTTTGATCTAGATGACAGATTTACTTCCAGATTGTGGAAGAAAGTTCAGGAAGTTTTGGGCCTCTGATTGACTTTCAGTACAACATTTCACCCTCAGACAGTTGGTTAGTCAAAAAGTACTATTCAGACTTTGGAGCATATACTAAGGTTATGTGTCCTTGATTTTAGTGGAGGGTGGTAATCACATATATCTTTTGTAGAATTTTTTTTTATAATAACAATTACCATGCTAGCATTGGGATGACTCTATATGGAAGCAAGTGCTAGACACCTTAATGTTGGACTAAAACAATCGAATGAAAGATCATTGGAGATGATTTAGTTGATGATACTACTGAAAGGATTTAACCAATTAGAGACGATTGAAGGCAGTGCAAGATAGGAAGAGGGAATATTACGATGCCAAACACAGACCTATTGAGTTTGAAGTTGGAGAGTTTTTCTTTATCAAGGTTGGTCCTTTGAAAAGTGCAAATCTTTGGATTAACATAAAATTGAGCCCCAAATATGTCAATCCATTTGAAATTATGTGGAGGATCGGAAATATTACACACAGATTGAATTTATCAGCTCATATGCAAGGAGGCATAATGTTTTTCATATTTCTTTATTTGGAAAGTGTATTGCAGACGAATCTAGCTGGATGATAGCATACTCGGTTGATATTAAGCCTTTTATAAGAATGATAAATTATAATAATTGAATTTCAACTAATTAAATTAATAAATAATAATAATAATAATAATAATAATAATAGTAATAATGTATCGAAACCAATAGTCGGATGATTTGTTTAAGTGAAATAGCGTGGGGTCTGGCATCTCTTGGTCTTTTTCATTCATAGTCGTCACACAACGAACGAAAAACGAGAATTAGACCAGAGAAGAAAAAATGGAGAATGAAGAAGGGAGGCAAGGTCCTTTCCAGCCTTAGCTAACTGCTCCATCGATGATCTGTTGAGCAGAGGAGAAGTCGTTGTACCTAATTTAAAAGAAGCGTAAGTTTTGGTGAGCGTCACTATGCGGTGAAGCCAGAGAAGAGTTGAAGCTCCCTTACTGTGCGTGTGATGCCGCTTTCGAGCCGGGGAAAACAATAATGAGCCACCCTTCTCGTGCGAGGGAGGTTGCCAAACCTTACCCTAACACAATCGAAGGAGAAGAGCGAAGGAGAAGAGGGAAAACGCCATGGCTTCTTGTTCTGCTACCTTGCAAAATGGTGGAGGAGTCGAGTCTTAGTTGAGGAAATCACAGACTCGCATGTAGAGGAAGAGGAGGAGAAGATGCAAGCAGTGTTGGGTTGAGCCATGACCTAAGGAGGGAGACCGGAGGAAGAAGAAGTGTATGCGGCTTTGGATTAGCCTAGACCGATGGGAGGAGAAGGAAGGAGCTCGCATGTGTGAGCTAGGGCAATCGGTTGAGTGTATACAAGGTAAATTTTTTATAGTTTTAAATTAATTAATTAATATATGTGTGTGAGAGCATATATTTGTTTAAGTAATGTTAAAATAAAATTTACATGATTCAGGGATAAATTGGAGGAAGAAAGATTCAATTTCAAGATCAAGGGATAAGTCACTTTAAAAGATAATTATGTTCTAATTAAAAGTTAAAGTTTAATTTACATAATTTTGGATTAATATTTAAAAATGTTAATGTTTAATAGCAATTTAGGTTGAATATTTGAGTCTAGAATGTCAGGAGTTTTGAGTCTAGAATGTCAAGGAGTTGGGAACCAGTTTGACAAACAAACTAAGTGATGAGTATTATTTTCTTATATATATTAAATTTAAAATTTATCAAATAAAGAATTTATTTAATGTTTTAGACAATTATTTTTATGATTATATGCATATTGTAAGCTTAAGAATTTAAAGAAAATAAATGGGAAAATGGGGAAATGATTATTCAATGTCTTTAAAAGAATGTAATTTAAAAGAAATGAAATATAAAAGTTTAAATAATATAGGATTACTTTTAGATGATATTGATAAGGGATGTGATGTACCTGTGTATGTTAAAGGAAATGATAAAGGTGTATTTTCGTGTGTAAATTTTGAGGGTACCTTTGGATAATTTTTTTAGGATACCTTTGGACTTATTTTTGAGACTACCTTCGGGTAGGACGATAATTCTATTATGACTCTTATCGAGGTTAAAAATAGATAAATAGTTAAATTTAAACTGGAATGAATAAATTTAAAGTGAAAGTTTATAGTTTTATAAAATATTGAATTGTATTAATTTGGTAATTCACACAGCTTTTATATATGAATTTAATGCATATTAAGATAATAATTGTTCACTATGTCAAATTTACTATTGAAATTAATGATTTCTTTCAGGAAAATAAAAGTTATAGGTTGATATGTCTTGCAGAAAAAATTTTGTTTATAGGAGTAGCAACAAGAAATTAAAAAAAGAGAACAGAAGAATTATTCACTATAGAATGAGCCTTTTATAAGGATCATTTGATGGATGATTTTGTAATCTGCAAAGGATATTTTGTAAAAGTTCTGTATAAATAACTATGATATTTATTTTAAAATAACATCAAAACTTTTTTGTAAAATATGGCTAGATATCATGTTATGATGTATTTGTTAGCTCTTTTTGCATTGTTTTCTTTTGGACATTGATATATTGTTGTGTGGATTTAGATGTTTCATTTGTAGATATTATTGTTATTGTTAGATGATTTAAATTTTCTTAAGTATATTTGTGGATTATTAGTGACTATTTTTATATATTGGAAGTTTCTGAAAAATATGATAAGGAAATGAAATGTTAATATCGTCCGACTGTAGTTCCTGACTTGGTTATTTCCAAACTATCAGGCCTGGTTGTGACACTATGCTATGCAGTATAGTCAAGTGAGTTAAGATTTGGATAGTGGAATAGGATTATTATTCACGCAGAAGGTCAATGGAATAACTGTTGAACGTTTATGAAGGTAAATGTAGATAATTAGTAACTCCTTACAAAAGTATTTGTGCAGAATGGAGATCAAATCTTGTATAGGACTCAATTATAATGAATACATTGATAAAGCTTCAAAATTTTCTGGATAGGTCTAGTGATGATTATTACATTCTCCGGCCATGAGATTAAATTGTTAGTTATGTTTCATGTATATGTTGTGCAAATGTAAATTATATTTTTCTATAAGGCAGCGCTGCCTGCCAAATGTCAATATGGTATAATCTCAAACGACATTGATCTGATTCAATAATCTTATCTCCTGCGTTGTGTTTTTTCTATTCTCAGTGGCGTTGTTCTGCATAATACTATCAATAAATTGAATCTTTGAAATGATGGCTTTGCTTTCTGAAACTTCACTGAAAGGAGTTTAATTAGAATGAATGATGGCTTTTTATGAACTTTTGTTTCGTCTTCATTGTTAGTAGTCCTTATTTAATTCTTTTTCATACGGATTAGTAATAAACACATTCTGATGCTACTACAAGCATTCGAGAGTAGCAGGTGCCTAGTGGCACAAATGATGGCTATGTGGTGGGGTGGCATTTTTCTCTGGTCCAGCTAAGCGAGAATAAAACAGCTCCAGATGCCACACAAAATCCCCAAACTGGGCCTAATTATCATAGTTTCATTGTAGATTTTATCCCTTGTCTTTCTAATTTGATATGTGTGTTTTTGAAGTATTATATGAGAAACTAGGTATGTTTTCACTATTTTTTCTTTAATTAGTCATTCTAACTTTTTTCCCCTGGCCTGCTCGCCTTAGTTCACGCCAATGTTTGAATTTTTTTTCCCTTTTACAGGTAGAATAATACTTATTTCCTTGTCGTTTACATTTTTATTCTCTCTGGTTTACAAATAATTTCAGATATGTTGATGATGGGAGGCCATTTTGGCAATTCATTGTTGCTTCGTCCACAGGCTGTTCAGATTCTCAATACTTTGAAGAACTTTATCAATACTATACTACTGACAAGGCATGCCTTTTTTCATCTTTCAGTCTTATGGACCTATTATTATTATTTAACCTTTTTGATAATTGTTTATTGATTTATTTCTTAGGCATGGCACCTTTGTGATCCTAATGCCGAAAAGGTCTTTGAAGCTCTCAGGGAAGCTGGGGTGAAAGTAGCTGTTGTCTCAAATTTTGACACTAGATTACGACCTCTACTAAGGGCTCTCAAGTGCGATCACTGGTTTGATGGAGTTGCTGTCTCTGCTGAGGTAAGTAACAATCTCAATTTATTGTGTTTTTCATCTGGGAAATTCACTTACATACCACATAGTTCTTATGCATTTACATATTTAACATCTCTGTTTGATATTTGTATTCATATCACTTTGGTATCATTGACCTATTCATGAAAAAGGCGTCTTTAACTTTCATAAAGTTAATAGTAGTGATATTTTTGATGTGAAGTTAAAGATGTGAGTGCTATGCACACAATATGAAAGTTAAAATATTAGATATGTAAATGCATATGAATTTTATGGCATGTTTGTATATGCCTCTTTTTATTTTTACATCCATCACCTCAGCAACTTGTGTTGATTCATATTCTATTGCTGAAGTCTTATCATATCTAAGTCATTTAAGTACATGATTAATGTTAAGTGAAAACCTTGGTTAGTTTTGATCAAGTTTTATCCTCTACAAGACAACATGGTTTCTTTTGAATTATGAAGTTTGTTCCACAATAGTTTATAAATTTAATTTACTGTCAAATAAACTTGTTCACAAATTTCTTAATTTTCTCCCAATAATTATAGGTAGCGGCAGAGAAGCCGAACCCGATGATATTTATGAGGGCGTGTGAGTTACTGGGAGTGAAACCTGAAGACGCAGTGCATGTAGGTGATGATAGGAGGAATGATGTATGGGGCGCAAGGGATGCTGGTTGCGATGCTTGGCTTTGGGGCAGTGATGTTCATTCTTTTAAAGAGGTACTTTATATGCTAAATATTATCCTGAACCGGAAGGTTTTTTTTTCTTACTTATTGTTTATATCGATATACACTCACAGCATTATATACATGCCTGATCTTGTTTAGAAGATACAAAACAATTGTCGATACAAGACGATTCTCTTAGAAAGATTCTATATATATATATATATATATATATATATATATA